>NW_013665783.1:49734-56662 GCF_000517525.1 Limulus polyphemus | reverse complement strand
TATATATATATATATATATATATATATACATACATTAGAAATGCAAATATCGTTAAGCACATCATTGTATTTTAATTAATGAATGTTTTATATTATGTATCGTTTGATAGGAAGAAAACATTGTATCCTGGCAAGCGCCCCTAGTATGTATTTCGAAAAGTGAGGGTTCGTGTTTTATTGTCCATTTTTATAAAAATGATTTAACTTAGATATACTTGAAAGGTAATACGAAAACCTTATAAAAAGTTTTAAATCAAACTTAATTTTGCTTCAGAAAGCTAATTTTAAAATCGAGGGCAGTGGAAGGTAAGTTTACATCACACACTATCGTTAAACAATATTTAATGTGACTAACTCCTACAACATCATCTTGTTCGAATGAATAGCATAATTTCTATTCCACTTTTACAAGTTTCAATTTCACCAAGATAGATTGAAAGTAAATTTCAGCATGCATTGATAATTTTTAATGTAATTGTAGAAATGTTACAACATATTTCACCATTCAGTATCCTCCGATAATTATTAATCTACAGCCTCAACACTACAGTAGACTAGAGTTAATATCAATAAATTATTTAAATACACATCTTACAATATGCTGTTACTATAAATGATATAGATTGGGAAATTTCCTTTTCTGCGATAACAAAATGTAACGTCGCCACTGACAGTGACAATTATTTAGGCTTACCTCTGATTAGTAGTGCAAAGATTATAGTTATACGTATAAACCTACATCAGTTAGTCTAAGATAAGTGAAAAATAATGTTACTGAAACTAAAAACATGGTAATAAAACTAAAATACTAATTACATTGCACTGTTACAGTATCACTACTATCTGTAATAGTCTATTGGTAGTGCTCATGTGTTACTTTTATTGTAGTGATTCTACATTGCTAGGCGTAAGATGGATTAGTGAATAGCCTAGTCCTAACTTGGGGAGAAATGGAAATTGTAAGGTAACTGTACAAAAGTGTTTTAGATTGAGTTACATCAGGATTTTTTATCTCAAAAATACGTTTTACTGAGCTTTTTAATTTACACTTACAAGTCACAGTATGATTAAATTAGTGGTTGCATAATATTTCAATTTACATATAGGTTTAGTTTACATCAATTAACCATGGAGTGTGGAATATGAAACAGAATTGACCATTGTTATAGCAAGTGATGGCCACGTTTAATGATTTTTTAATTAGGTGTGGAAATATTGTATATGTTTTAACACATTAACTGCTGTAATGCTTGGCATCAGCTACTACAAGTGCAGATAAGAGTTTTAGTGGAAAGTAATAGTTTTTTTTTTAATTTCAGATTAGTTACTCTTTTACTTATTTGGTTTTAATTCCTTTCATCTAGGGCCTTCTTTATCATAAAATTAAAAGTTAGCCATTTTTCATAGATGTATATATAGGAGTTAACAGGCTTCCTGGATGAAATATTTTCTTGTATAATGAATACACTAATTTGTGTTCTAACAAACTTGTAAGGATGGGTGCCAATATGGAAATTTTATTGCAATTTTAATTGTTGAAGAACTAAAGTGATTCTGGCAATGAAAGTTTAGAGATGCTATGAGCCTCTTCAGGGAGTTTAGGGTTATAAATATCAGGTAGCTCTTTCAGAAATTCTTTTCAAAAACAACAGAAACTTTTTATTAGGCTTACAAGTTTAGATAGAAGTATTATGCCATGAAAAAGATATACTGATCAATTGGTGGGGTAGTTAGGTACAAGAAAGAACTATTTATTAGAGACACATAACTGATTAAATTTGTGAGATAAGTAAGGTAGGAAAGAACAGTTTATGAGAGATTTATTACACTTAAACAATTTGTGAACTAGAGTATGTGGGTAAGTTCACAATTATTTTCTTAAAAAAAATATTTTTAAACAAAGCTTAGTCGAGATAGAAAGGGCTGTAATACTTTGATGAGAAACACTCTTTTGTAGATTAATATTAATATGATATTAGGTTGTTGTGTACGGATAAAGTAGAGAGGTTGAAAATAATCTGTTCCTTCAACACTAATACTAGGATTCCTTGTTACAAGATGTTAGAAGTTGAGACTTTGATGCTGCTAACAAATTAGATGTAAGTGGTTTTCCTTAAGAACTGAAAACAGAGTGAGAAGGATTTGACTTTGAGCATCTGCTTGTTAGGCTTTTGCTCTATTGAACATATAATTACTACATGTTGCATAGTTGGTTAGAGCACTTATATTGTAATGAACATATAATTACTACATGTTGCACAGTTGGTTAGAGCACTTATGCTTCTAACCAACTGTGCAACATGTATTAATTATATGTTCATAACTTGTTATACATTTTCTGATGAAGTGAAATCATAGACCAATCAGAAGTCAAACTAAGTAAATGCTCTAATCAACTATGCAACATGTATTAATTATATGTTCATAACAGTATAAGAGCTCTAACCAACTGTGCAACATGTATTAATTATATGTTCATAACAGCATAAGTGCTTACTTTTAATGTTACTGGAAGCTAGTGAAATGAATAGAATGATCTATCTTAGGGAACACAAGAACAAAAAAGGTGAAATGTTATTCTGTTAGTTAAAGATGGGGTAAAGACTCAAAAGTGGCTACGAGTTAAAATTTGTATCAAAAAATAGAAAAAAACTTGCATATATGTTTTATAGTCTTTTTAAAGTATTCAGCAGTTAATTTCCTCTGGTATTAGAAATTTATTTTAAAGGATGGTCAGTCTAGGGGGATTAACTTTAAAATGTTTATCTTTCTCAAAATAGTAAAATAACTTTGGTTGCTTTTTTTTAACATATTAATCTTTTTGAAAGATGCAGTTTTAGAACTAATTTTTTTTTAATTATGAGGTGACATATAATTCTTTTGTGAAGAGGATTTTGACATTATTTGTCATAGGTTGCTATGTTATATTAATGAAATATACAGTATAATTGTATTATTTTTTATACCTTAAATATTTTGAAATTTCAGGTTATCAACTCGTGCCTAAAAACTATCCCAGAAATTAATAATTCAAATACAATATTACAATCGAGTCTGATGAAAAGAATTATTCATTAATATTTTTTTCAATTTAGCAGATCGACAAATGCATGTTTTCAGAATCAAAATACCGTGTTCTTGAGCAACTTCAGTCTGATCCTTTGGCTTCTGACTTATTATGGAGTTTATTCTGTGCAGCAGTGGAGAGTTATCGCCATGATAGTATCTTAAGGCCTTTCCCTTCAGCTTTTCTGGATGAGAGAACAAGAGAAAAAGATGTTGAACACCTGGTAGGCCTGAAATTACTTTTAAATATCTTATTGTTGTTCAACTGTATATAGCAGAGCTGGGAAATTAGTGGTATTTGCTAATTGATTAATTAGTGGCCACACTCATCAATTAGTACAGTGTTTCTTAAACCATAGCATCTATAAAAAAATATTAGTGGCAGATGTTGCCAACCAGTTGCCTTCCCTCTACACAGTAGTTCAACAACAACAACAAAAAGTTGGTGGTAGTTGCTGCCAGACAGTTGTCTTCCCTCTAGTCAGCAGTACAACAATAACAGCCAACAGAAAAATGTTAGTAGCAGGTGCTGGAAACCAGTTGCCTTCCCTCTACACAGTAGTTCAACAACAACAACAAAAACTTGGTGGTAGTTACTGCCAGACAGTTGCCTTCCCTCTAGTTAACAGTTTAAAATTAGTGAAAGTAGAAGATAGCCTTAGAAGCATAAAACAGTGTAAACAGGTTTGGTCCCAATATTTCGGTTACTTGGATAATTGGAAATTCTAATTTGGGCTAGTTGATTAATTTTGTGACAATGGATTTAATCACACTTTTAATTAATCTATTATTGGAATAATCAAGAACGGTAATAATCGGAAACACTAATTTCGATTAATTGATTATTTTTGTGATAATTAATGTAATCAGAATTTTGCTGTGCGTAGGTAATAAAGAATTAGTTAAAATTACTGGAAGGGAAAAAGAAATAGGTGATCCATATTTTTTTTACAAAAGACCTGTTGTTGACCATTTGATCTCTGTATTATGACTTTAATCATTTATTTGTATTTATAGTGTAAGTTGTGGTGGATTTTTTTTAAGACATTGTTTTAAGAGTTTTCAAAAAAGGACAAATTCCTGAAATTACTATATATATTCTGTACAAAACAATAAAATCATTTAAAAAATTGTTAACATATACACTGAGTTTGTTAATAAATCTGTTAAATATTGCTGACCATGTAGTGGGAGCACTACAATAAGTTTTGGTAACTTTTGAAGTTAGTGTTAAGTAATTGTTAACATGTTACTCAGAAAAGAAAAATTACTTTTATAGTTTTAATAGGATTCACAATAACCAAGAATCTTGTAAGTCATTCTTTTAATTATTACTATTAGATACTAGTAGTAATGTTTTCAATTCTTTTCAGCGCACAGTTGTTTCAAGCATACCATCATTTCAAGAACTAATTGTTAATGACAATATTCAGAAAACTCTGCCATCCGAGTCATGGGACCTCTTACATTGGGTGTTACAAACCAGTTCTTTTCGTCTTTGTTCAGTTAATAGTACAGATAAGGTAGTATATATTTTTATACAAAAACTTGTTTTTCATTATTCTTGATTATTTGAAATTTGTATTAATACTTCTCATATTAGTTAGCAAGGTTTACTTAGGTGAGTGTTAATATGAAATATAAGACTTTAGTGAGACACACATTATTAAAATCTGTACATAAAGAAAACTTAGAACTTGCTTATTTTATCTATGGTATCTCAGTTTCAGAATATCAAGCAGTTGACTCATCAAGTAATGTCTGCCTCAGCTCCTACTCATGTATATGAAGTTTGCCCTACTGGTTCACGGGAACAGAAATTTCAGAAAGCCAAAGGAGAATGGAAATCGCTCTATGCTTATCATGGCTCTAGAATAGATAACTTTTTTTCTATTCTACATAATGGACTGGTTTCTAATCTGAATAAGGTAAACTTGTTAAGCATTTAAAAAGTTTTATCTATTTTTTGATTATCCCTTTAACTGTAATCATCCTTCCTTTATGAGGTTTACCCCCACTCCCAATTTTTTTGTAAAGAAAAATTTCAATAACAAACAGGTATGATTCTCTAAAGATGCAGTTTGTTCTGAGAGGATTAAATTGAATACTTCTCTATGATTTATTGTATAAAATCTAGGACCTTAATGCTATTAAAGTCAATCTTCTAATGGAACACTTAAAGTTATTTGAGAAACTACAGTTTAATTAGAAATTAAAGCCCACTTATAAGTATCAGAAATGTTATGCTAATTACATTAAAATGGTTAAAACCAATTTTTTATGATCAAATACAGAAGGAGGTAGATTAACTACAGGTACAGTAATATGATAGTCGTCTATCATTAAGTCTGGCCTATTTTGTAATTAATCAAAAATAAATAGTTAGCTGTGAATAAACATTTCATTTAGGCCAACATATTTTTAATTTGTAGGACTTTTGAATCTTATGGTCGTTGTGGTTATAACTGTTCGCTATTTATTTTTATTTAATTCTTTTTTTTTTAGTTTAACAGTGACATAAAAATTTAATTTACATCATTGTGTTACACCACAGTTTCATTACTTTGAGCAAAATCTAAAAAAAAATACTTGAGTCACCCAATTGTTATGATTTTTTTAGCCAGCCTTCTTGTCAATTTATTAGTAGTAGTCAGAGGTGTATTGTAGAATGTGTGGGCTCCCCTGCAAGTTTCCCCATTGGGCCTCCTTCATATCCGATTTATTATAGCACTATGGGCCCCCTATTTAAGTAGGCTTCCTCCCTCACTGCAGGGTGTGTGGGAACAGTTGCTATGCCCCTAGTAATAGTAGTGTTTTTCTATAAACTAATTCACAAATTGAAGGACTGGAACCAGCACAAAGAATAGCTGTATTGAGGGCTAATGCAGTGCATTTCATCAATTTGTGTAGTATATCTTAGAACATGATAAATTACAATTTACTCCTACTTATTAGTTTAATTTTGTGGTTACCTATGTATTAGCTTACTAATGTGTGTCGTGGGTCAATCTGTTTATTGAATGTCTGTATGGGCATGTTATTGTTGGAATTGTACTACTTCGTACTGTAAGAAAAATACTTTGTGAAACTGTGCATCAAATTAAAGTAAATTTGGAAGTGTTGAAAACATCTATTTATATGTTTTGTCATGATTTTTGCGAGGTACGGTTATAACGAGCTACATGCCTTGAAGTTGGTTTGTTTATGATACCGAAGCATGATCCTGTATAGGATAACAATTGTTATATTTTATGATATATGCCAAGTTAAATTAGCTTTGAATGCATTACTCTTAATTGGCCCATTATGAGTTTAGTACTATTAGTGTAGTACTATTTGAAATGTACTTTATAGGCCACTGACAACAAAACCTTTTCAGTATTACCAAGATGTTTTGGTTACAATAACCAAAACTGTTAGTTCAAACATTAAATTGAATGCTAATACAAGAAAACAAAATAATTTGGATTGCTGTGTAATATTTGATCATATAATACTTTTTTAATGTATCAACTAATTCTGATCGATTATGTGGTGTACATAGGACTTTTCTTGTACTTTCAGACTTCTCTCTTTGGAACAGGGACATATTTGTCTAGTGAATTGACTGTTGCTCTACATTACAGTCCAGTAGGTTGGAGCTGGAAAAAAAGTCTACATGGAAGCCAGATAAGTTGTGTTGCTGTTTGTGAAATGATAGATCACCCTGACTTAAAATGCCAAACTAAAGGTAGGACATGTGTTATGTTTTAGCAGTTTTATATGATTCATGTGTTTAATTATATACATAACAAAGGTAGGACATATTTTAGCAGTTTTATATGATTTATAAGTGTTTAACTATATACATAAATATGTCGCT
>NW_013665783.1:44013-49131 GCF_000517525.1 Limulus polyphemus | reverse complement strand
ATAAGTGTTTAACTATATACATAATAAAGGTAGGACATGTGTTATGTTTTAGCAGTTTTATATGATTCATAAGTGTTTAACTATATACATAATAAAGGTAGGGCGTGTTATGTTTTAGCAGTTTTATATGAGTCATAAGTGTTTAACTATATACATAATAAAGGTAGGACATGTGTTATGTTTTAGCAGTTTTATATGATTTATAAGTGTTTAACTATATACATAATAAAGGTAGGACATGTGTTATGTTTTAGCAGTTTTATATGATTCATAAGCGTTTAACTATATACATAATAAAGGTAGGACATGTGTTATGTTTTAGCAGTTTTATATGATTTATAAGTGTTTAACTATATACATAAATATGTCGCTAAAAATCCAAAATTAAAGAATTATTCTAATCCATGTATTTTGTAAGTTTCTACCCCTATATTTGAAACCTTAATTTTTGGACTCAGAACAGTTATTCACCACATTTCTTGTTTAGTTGCTCTGATGAAGAGCTAATGTTTCATACAAGTTTTTTATATTTTTTAATTACTGCTACTTTGTTCAAAGGTATACATTACTCTAGCTTTCTTTTATCTAATGACAAGAAGAACATTTGTTACAACTTACAACAAAACTTTTAAGTGAAATGATACTTCTTTTATTTTTCCATGAATTGAACAAGTGGTGTTTTACACCAAAGATTGGCCCAGGGCATGGCCAGGTGGTTAGGGTGCTCGACTCGTAATCTGTGGGTCACAGGTTCGAATCCCTATCACACCAAACATGCTCGCCCTTTCAGCCATGGGGGCATTATAATGTGATGGTCAATCCCACTATTCGTTGGTAAAAGAGTAGCCCAAGAGTTGGCGGTGGGTGGTGATGACTAGCTGCCTTCCCTCTACTCTTACACTGCTAAATTAGGGACAGCTAGTGCAGATAGCCCTCGTGTAGCTTTGCACGAAATTCAAAACAAACAACAGAGATTCTCTTGTAAATGTTTTATGGTGATCATTCACACAAATGCACAAACTTGCATATTTATAAATTGTACATTATAATAGAAAATCAACGTAAGATTTGATTTTGTTGTTGTTATAACAATTAATCAAGCTTCTTAGGTTTAATTGCCCAAGAACAATTTTTCTTCAAATTATCTGTATAGATAAAAATTACTTCTGAATACATGGATAATTCTTTTTTTTTTTTGAGGGGTATATTAATTAAGATATTTTATCCTCATGGATAAACTTATGAATCATGACTGTGCTACTGATGGTGGAAGGAATTTTTGTCATGGATTTTGTGAGTAATAATCATTGGGGGTAAACCATGTAGTTGTTTGGTTGATTTTCTGATCAATGGGAGAAATGAAAGATTGCTGATTATTAGTTTTTAAGTTTAAATCCTAATAGGACATTTTTTTTCCTTCTTTTCTTAATGTTAATCGTAAATGACGGATTCATTTTTCTAAATATTAAAACATTTAGTTCGTTTTTGCCTTTGACTTTTTGGTTCTTTGGATATATGGTTATAACCTTTTTAGTACAGATTTAAGATAACTAACTAACTAAACCTAGATGATAAAGACCTATCTATTAATAGTCAGTTGTGTAAAGCCTAATTTGATAATATTTTCTACTGCCTTTTATTATTCATAAAGAATGTAGTTGTTGAATGTATTAAAAAGTTTTCACAATTTTTTTTTCTCTTTAATAACCTTTTGAGTAGTTTGTTTTGAATATTCGTGCCAAATTACACATGGGCTATCTGCACATAACCATCTCTAAAATTACACATGGGCTATCTGCACATAGCCATCTCTAATTTTGAACTAATAGAATAGCTGTAGGATCAACAGCACCCTCCTCCAACTCTTGAGCTACTCTTATCTTACCAATAATGAGATTTGATCATCATCTTTAAGGTGCACACACACAGCCCCAAAATTCAAAGAAGTACATTTTTTGTGGGAAACAGAACATTAATCACGAGTCTTCAGACTTTACACACTAACCCTAGTCTAGTGTCTGTCCCCTTTTTTGAATAGCACAATGTTTTTCATTCCTTTGTAGTCATTATTTTGATATTAGTTTAATTAACAATCCCTTATCTTTGAAAAGGTGGGAAAAGCTCATCTCGAAGTTATTCATCTGATAGCCTTGCTGGTAAAGTCCCAGAGAAGTATTATTTAGTCCAAAATGATGACCTGGTCAGAGTCCGTTATTTACTAGTGTACACTGAGAGTCCTGTCAAAAGAAAAACCTGGTAAGACATCTGTGTTCTTTAAAGCTATTTCAGTATTGCTTCAAAAGACAACTGCTGTAATATTATTTCTGTGCTATCAATGATGTAAATTACTAAAACTTATTGTTTAAACTTGAAACATTTTCTGCTCCTGACATTAATACATTGTTTTAATTGTGGAGATGAATATGTATTTTAAAAGCTCAGGAAGAAATTAATTAAAAGTTCTCTGAAGTTCTGTATAATATATCATATTTCTTGCACTTTATTTCTGATTTTGTAGAAATTCTAATTCTAAAGAATTATAATTTTTCCGAATATTTTATTTCATGTTTGTGATATATCCATGAATGAATTTAAGTTATTTCAAAACCTATACTTTTGACTGTGTGTTGAATCATGTATTTGTCATCAAATGTAAGCATGGTATTGAAATGAATAACAAAATACTCAAAAAATTTAATTGATCATAAACTAATTTTAGATCATAAACATGTGCACATAACAAAACTTAACCAGTTTTGGCTAATATAACTGAGAACCTATACAGTTTCTTACCTAATCAAGATGTAAATCTGAGACCCTACACATTATTCTTAACTTTGTTTAGTGCAAACTGGAGTTTTTTACGAGACATTTTTATAAACTTGAATAAAATAACGACCTATATTTCCAGAATGTAACTTTGTTGACTCAATATACTTCGCTATTACTACTTTGTAAGTGGAAATTTAGATTCAGATTCAACTAGATTAGTGAACTTGTAAGAAATCGATAGCTCCTGAGGAAGCTGTAATAGCGAAATATTGAGCTGATAGGTTGTATTCTGGATATATAGGTCGTAATTTTATTTATGTTTATAAAAATGAGACATTACAAGTATTCAAAAAATAGATCTGAGATAAAAGAAGTTCGTTGAATAAGAAATTAATTTGGCACCTATATGTTTCTTAATAGTCATATAATAAATCTGAGAACTGACAGATTTTGTATTGGCTGGAAATAAATTTGAAATGTAGCAATAAACTTATATATGTACTAATATAAACAAACTATGTTATAGAAACATTGTTTACTTTTCTCAATATTTTCTATATTCTCAAGGGATTTACATGGTTATCTTGAAAATGAAGCAAATAAGTGTACATACGTAGGTAGTAATGACACACATACACATTTGACAAAAAGATAATTAACTGTGTAGGTCTAAAGTAAAAAAAAAGTAACATATGGAATTAATAAAACCAATTGTGCATAACGGACTGATTAGAAGTATTTAGTCATCTGTATGCCGGAAAACTAACAATTTACAGCATTTATTATTGTCATTATATGCTGAGTTTTATCTGTTGATTTGAGATTCCTAGTTTTAACAATATATTCGAAAGTAGATAAACATAATCAGTAAGAAAAATTCATATGAATCTTAAAATAATTAGTTTTTTAAAATTGTGTTATATTTGTAGTGTAAACCATCCTCGAAGCTGGTGGCATCAGCATAAGTTCTTCATCATGATGATGATTTACGGAGTAGCTCTTCTTGCTATTGGTCTGGCAACGTCCAAACAATTTCACCGTTTCTTACAGAAACTTTTTTTGTAGTTTTGTAGACATGGTTTAAATTTCATATTTTGTTTGTATTTGTAATGTGCAAATATATACAGGGTAAAGGGGTTTCCAGGGAAAAAATATTATAAATGGATTTAAAAGAATTTAGTATGACATATTTTTTGCCATGTAATAATCTTATGTGTATACTATTAATGTTTTGTAAGTTTGAAAGGTTTACTTAAATCTTGCATTTTGTTATATTCTTCATTTATATCATACCAAAGCATGCTGGGCCAGTCATTGAAAACCAAAATAAAGTTTTTCAACCAAACTTGTTATAATTTATTTAGATGAAAACAAAAAACTACGACATATAAGTAATATATTTATTTCTTCTGTCTTATTGGAAGTTTAGTAAATTTTTGTGAATGCACAATCAATAGTCTGAAGAATTGGTAAATTTTATGAAACAAATATTTAAAGACTGATCAATAAATTATAACGCAGGTATCACTGTTTCCAGTTTTTGTTACACAAACAATTTCATGACATAAACATAATGTGTATCACATGGCCTTTAAATTGTTTATTTGTAGTTATGCACAAAGCTACACAATGGGCTATCTGTGCTCTGCCCACCACGGGTATCGAAACCTGATTTCTAGCATTGTAAGTCCGCAGACATACCGCTGTGCCACTGGCGGGGTAATTTAGGGAAGTTTGGGTTCTCAAGGAGATATTCCTATTGACACAAAATATAGATGTTTTAAAATTTTATTTTCAGAAAAAGGCACATGGATTATGTGCTTATTGTTGTTTTGTTCAGCTAAAGGAAATTAATTTGAACGTAATAGTGACTTGTATATATCTTTTTAATTAGTAAATTAAAATATAAGTTTCCATATGCTAGGCCTAACCTTCTATTGTGCATTTAGTACTGGTAGATTTTAAGATGCAACAAATTATTAAACAAAACAAAAACTTAAGATAATAATGTTTAACAGTAGAAAACATAAAGGATGAACTCCTATCTATCTTCAACCCTTGAGAATCATGTATAAAACATAATTTTTCCTATTCAAAGAATGTAAAGACCCCATAAGTGCGCCTTAAAAGCCCCTGGTGGCTCAGCAGTAAGATTGATGGCTTATAACACTTTAATTTGACAGCCCGGCATGGCCAGGTGGTTAGGGCGCTCGATTCGCAATTTGAGGGTCGCGGGTTCGAATCCCCGTCACACCAAACATGCACGCCCTTTCAGCCGTGGGGGCGTTATAATGTGACGGTCAATACCACTATTCGTTGATAAAAGAGTAGTTCAAGAGTTGGTGG
>NW_013665783.1:41558-43055 GCF_000517525.1 Limulus polyphemus | reverse complement strand
TTAGGGACGGCTAGCGCAGATAGCCCTCGTGTAGCTTTGCGCGAAATTAAAAAACAAAACGATTAATTTGACATTCGATTCTTGATGTGCACATAGCACAGACAGCCCATAGTGCACTTTTGTACTGATAGACAAACAAGCTTCACAAAATAAAAAAAAAGAATTAACTGCAGAGAAAATGCATATTCATTCTTTGTAAGTTACATAAACTTGTTAATAATGCTAGTGTGCACATTTATAACTAGAATTTGAATGACAGAAAAGTAGAAATAATACATTTGAAACTATATTTATCATTTTATTACTTGCAGCATAATGATTTAACAATTTTTGGAAATTGAATTTTAATTTGGCTTAAAATAAACTTTTGATTTTTGTAGCCGGGAAAATCGGTAGGTTGAGATAGTACTATTGACAAAGACTACATTTACATACTTCGTGTTCGTGGGAGCTAATGATTTATCGCTTAGATATCTTAAACAATTGTCTGTCGATGACTGAAATCATGTGAAGATATTTAATCAAAAGAAAGACGAATCTTTATTTAATCTTAACCCTAATTATATATTTCTATGAAATATAATTTTCTAAATGATTATCTGGATATTCTTTATTCCTAATTATGAACAGTTGCCACTAGATGGCAGGGTAGTCACAATTCTAGTTTTTCTTGGATATGTTTTAGGCTTATAACAAATAAAAGTATTCATAGTAATTTACGTATGTTACAAGAAATCTGTTTTATGTTTCAAAAACTATGGGAATCACAAAAAATTGTCAATTTAACTTGAAAATAATGAATAATTTTGTATTCAAGAATTGCTAGCAATTGTCTAGAAAAGCACAAACAGTTGTACGTAGGTCTTTTCACTGCTAATGACTGTGAGTAGATATTAGTTTATCTTAGATTTCAATTGAATTAAAAATACATGGAAATTAAGACTCTTGTTTGTCGTACAAAGTGGAAACTCGACCAATAAAGTAACTTATAACATAGGCTTATTTTCAGATTAACCTGTACTGACGACCAAGTTGGAAATTAATACTTATTCATCCAAACCTAAAGATATAAAAAAATATATACTACGAGCGAATAAGCCACATTCTACAGCACAAATTCTAAACGTTATATTACACACGTATAAAACATGTTTAATATATATATTTTTCAATATGAAGTTGAGCTATTTAGATGATATATGATACTGGATAAAAAGATAGTTCGGTTGAATTTTTATAAGAGTTTATAGAATGTATAATTATTTTCGTTTGTGTGTTTTTTGTCCAAACATACAAAGGACTGTCTGTGCAAAGATGTTCCTAATTTTAAACTGAAAAAAAATTGAGGGAAGGCAGCTAGTTAAGAATACTTCACGCCTATTCTTGTCAATTCTCTCATGTGACGGCCCCAAAGTGTGGCAACGGGATGCGCCCGGCATGGCCAGGTGGATAAGGCGCTCGAATCACAATCTGAGGGTCGCGGGTTCGAATCCGCAT
>NW_013665783.1:39905-41257 GCF_000517525.1 Limulus polyphemus | reverse complement strand
CGGCTAGCGCAGATAGCCCTCGTGTAGCTTTGCGCGAAATTCCAAAAACAAACAAACAAGCAACGGGATGCGAACCATGAATTAATGTTAATTTACTATTAGAGCAAGTTAGCTTATTTCAGCGAAACTGAAAATCAACCTGGTAAGGAGTATAGCTAAATATACACACTTTTTCTTAAGTTCTTACGAATAAGGGTTACAGTACATTGTTTCATCAGTTTGGTTTGTTTGTTTTGTTTTGAAGTTAAGCATAAAGCTACACGATGGGCTATCCGTGCTCTGCCCACCACAGGTATCGAAACCTGGTTTCTATCGTTGAAAAGACATAGATATGCCGCTGTGCCACTAGGAGGCCATCAGTTTGGTAACCATGTTATTAAGTATATTTTCGGCCGTAAACCCAATAGTTTCTCACGATGCTTGGCTAGCTCAGGAGACTTAGGCTAGTCTCGAATACATATATTAAGCTAACAATGCAAAACAAAGTATAATTATGAAATTTTACAAAAAATTAGATATATTAAATAGTGTTAACAAAAGTAACACTAAATGAATAATAGAGTATACCCACGGAACAAGTAAAAACTAAATTTTAACTTCAAATAGAGTCGTAGATTTATTGTTTGTTGACAATTTTCGTAATCCCCCCGAAAACATCTTGTGGCGAATGAAGACAGCTCCGACGGTGTAACTTAAGAGCAAGGTAGCATCTGAGATAAATTTCTACCGCACGTGTTAACTGGAGTCAAGCAGCACGACATTACCAAGAGTAAGGCCAAACATCAATGTTCATAAAAATATAAAATAATAAATTAGATAAATACCTGAATCGCACATTAAATTAGCTAGAACATTGGTTCTGTTATTAAAATATATCAATATTAAATGTAATATAAAGAAAACAATATGTTAAACATACTGTTACTTAACAAGACGCAACGAGTAGGCAGCAGGAAGTAATAACAGCCGAAAAGTAAAATCAATAAGCCTCAAGAAAGTAATAATAATACTTTGAAAAGAAAGTTACAAGTAATAATAAGACTTAGAAAAGAAAGTTACATGTAATAATAAAACTTTGAAAAGAAAGTTACAAGTAATAATAAGACTTAGAAAAGAAAGTTACATGTAATAATAAAACTGAAAAGAAAGTTACATGTAATAATAAGACTTAGAAAAGAAAGTTACAAGTAATAACAAGACTTTGAAAAGAAAGTTACAAGTAATAATAAGACTTAGAAAAGAAAGTTACATGTAATAATAAAACTTTCAAAAGAAAGTTACAAGTAATAATAAGACTTAGAAAAGAAAGTTACATGTAATAATAAAACTTTCAAAAGAAAGTTACAAGTAAT
>NW_013665783.1:28805-39297 GCF_000517525.1 Limulus polyphemus | reverse complement strand
AAACTCCATTGTGTAAAATAAGCTGTGAGTAGTAAATATTGTAACGTAACGTATTTGGAATATTGTGAAACAAACTCCATTGTGTAAAATAAGCTGTGAGTAGTAAATATTGTAACGTAACGTATTTGGAATATTGTGAAACAAACTCCATTGTGTAAAATAAGCTGTGAGTAGTAAATATTGTAACGTATTTGGAATATTGTTAAACAAACTCCATTGTGTAAAATAAGCTGTGAGTAGTAAATATTGTAACGTATTTGGAATATTGTGAAACAAAGTCCATTATGTATAATACGCTGTGAGTAGTAAATATTGTAACGTAACGTATTTGTATTATTCACATTTGTAAATGGAAAATATGTAAGTCTAAAATGTTCGTTTTATTGAAAACGTTGAACTAAATGTTTGATTAATGATGCTGATATATAAATCTAGACAGTGTCCTTTGTTTTTATTGAAAAAGTTTCTTCGAAAGTGAGCTACGGCGGATAAACTTGTTCGACTGTATCAAGAAAACGTTAATAATTAGATGCAAAGTTATCAACACTATATCTACAATCTGGACACGCCCAACCCATGTTCAACATTGTATCTTATATGTGAAATATGACAGACATGTTGTTACACTTTAAAATCATACGTTTAGCGAACATGTGGCAAAAATACAGAAAAACGTGACAGAAGCGCCTTGTTTAGTAAACTCAAATTTGACTTTTCTAACTAACATGACTCGTACAGTTATGTTAATTACTTTACAAACACTAGTTTCGATATTCTAAAGCCAACTGTTCTCCAAGAAAGTCATTTATAACTTTTGGATTCTGTCCTAGAATTATTTACATTACGTAGTATTTCTAGAGTTTGTTTTGTTTGGAATTAAGCACAAAGCTACACACCCAGATTCTAACGTTGTAAGTCCGCAGCCCTACCGCTGTGCCACTGGGTGGCGTATTTCAAGAGAGAAATTCAGTTTATTTAAAACACTAATTACAAATATTATGCTTAATTCTAAGTATGCTTATAGACTGCTAAATAAACCAGTGCATGTGTATGGTTTGTTTTGAATTTCGCGCAAACCTAAACGAGGGCTATCTGCGCTAGCCATCCCTAATTTAACATTGATAGACTAGAAGGACGGCAACTATAGTCAACACCCCCCATCGCCAACTCTTGGGCCACCAACGTATAGTGGGATTGACCGACACATTATAACACACCCGCGCCTGGAAGAGCGAGCATGTTGGGTGTGACGGGGATTCGAACCCGCAGATTGCGAGTCGAGCGCTCTAACCACCAGACTTCAAATGTAAAGAACACTTAAAAGTAAAGATTGTAGGTGTGAAACATGCTGTTGGTGTGAACATGCTTCATATTCACTATGAGAAAACCTTTACATTGGATAGGTGAAGTGAAGAAAAAGTGTCAATTTTCGGAATACTAAGTTTAATTGTTATACCGACAGTAGGTGTGGTTTTAAAGTTCTTTAAGTGTTTTACGGATTGATAGCCAAGTGGTTAGAGTGTCCGTATTCGAGATCACAAAGGCGGGGGTTCGAAACCTAGTAATTACGCACACAAAAAGATTTCTCGTTGTTACACATAAAATTTAAATGTCTGATATAACACCTGACGACGGCCGGATAATTCACTGGTCGGAACGTTGCGAAAATAATAATAATACACATAATAGAGACGATAATAATAATCCGAATTATTAGTAAGTGATTAAGTGTATCATTGTATTTGTAAGGAAAAAAATAAAAAAAACACGACTTTGGAAAATATATTCGATTTCATGTGCAGGAGTAAAAATAACTGGGCTGGGCGTGGCAAAGAGGTTAGCGTGTCCAGATTGTAGATATAGTGTTGATAACTTGTTATAGATGTCCTTAGTGGCAGTGCATACATCTTTCATCCACTCTGCTTAGGAACAGATAGTGTTTTTTTTTTTGCTATTATTTCAACTTTGTTTAAAGCAAACTAGAGTATATTTCTAGGCATTTCTATTAATGTAAATGAAACTAACGATCTATACATCAGATATAAAGATTGAAAAATCTGCTTGTATCCTTATAATGTGAACGCCTTTTCTAAACCGACGAATCATATCATGATTAATGTAAAGATGTTGCTTATATCTTTATAATGTGAACGCCTTTTCTAAACCGACGAATCATATCATGATTAATGTAAAGGTGTTGCTTATATCTTTATAATGTGAACGCCTTTTCTAAACCGACGAATCATATCATGATTAATGTAAAGGTGTTGCTTATATCCTTATAATGTGAACGCCTTTTCTAAACCGACGAATCATATCATGATTAATGTAAAGGTGTTGCTTATATCCTTATAATGTGAACGCCTTTTCTAAACCGACGAATCATATCAAGATTAATGTAAAGATGTTGCTTGTATCCTTATAATGTGAACGCCTTTTCTAAACCGACGAATCATATCATGATTAATTATCCTTGTCATAAGACACCCTTATTCAATTGTATACACTCTTTTTTTTCTTTTGAAATAAAGAATGTGTTGTTAAAAATATAATAGGTTTAATGCTAATGTCTTATGACAAGCATAATTAATTTGTTGATTGTATTCTTAAGATTTTTATATATTTGAATTTTGGACGAAGTTTCTGTACATTTTTACAAGGATCAATATATATTTTAATAATTTGTAATGTGTATGTATTAATATAGTAGAACAGAAGAATACAGTTGTATGTAAACATATCATAAGATACGAGTATAGAGACGTATTTCATATACGTAATTTATCCTCTTCTAAGTCTGTGATTTTAATAGTTTACCTGTTGATTTACATATATTGTTTACTTACCATTACTAGTTCAGTTTGTTTCAACAACTTACATTTGAGAATGGTCGATATTATTTTAATATGTAACGAGAATCTTTAAGACACGTGTATCAATGTTCAATTAATGGATGACGGTGTTCCAATTTTCTTTCGACTGGATTAGTGAATTTGTAGGTTTTCGATAGCTCCTGACGAAGCTATAATAGCGAAATATTGAGCTGATAACGATACATATTCTGGATGGAGATATGGGTCCCCATTTTATTCACATTAACAGAAATATAAATTCTACTGTTTCGTAACTATTTTTTTCTTTAATATATAGATGTGATTTACAAATAACTAAGGGGGATCTTCTATGTATTATTATGTTTGTTTGTTTTTGAATTTCGCGCAAAGCTACACGATGGCTATCTGCTCTAGCCGTCCCTAACTTAGCAGTGTAAGACTAGAGGGAAGGCAGCTACTCATCACCACCCACCGCCAACTCTTGGGCTACTCTTTTACCAACGAATAGTGGGATTGACCGTCACATTATAACGCCCCCACGGCTGAAAGGGCGAGCGTGTTTGGTGTGAGAGGGATTCGAACCCGCAGACTGCGAGTCGAGCGCCCTAACCACCTGGTCATGCCGGGCCAGTATTATCATGTAGAATTCTTAAAACTTGTTTGAAACCTCATATACGTTATATGCAAGCATATATTTTTTCTTGGACAATTATACTAATGAGCTGAGTAATAAAAAATTAGTCTATTCAAAAATTAAGGACGCCAAGCACGCGGGGAACATGTGACAGATGGCACATTCTACCAATGATTTTCGTAGTTCACTTGTACGTCATTAGCTAACATCTTCCGCCTGACTTAAACGAAAAATTGATTTTAATTAGTCTGACTTCCTAATAATTTTGATGAAAAAGCCATTAATCAGACATTGGAACCTTCCATTAACTTACATAGTGTAGGTTAATGAACACGTGGAAGAAAAACAAAGTACAATTCCAAAGAATTTTTTTTTTTAAATATACAGAATTAGAGAGCTTGGAATACGAAAAAGACGCAAGTTGTACCAGCTTTTTTTTTTTAAAGACATTTGTGCCCCTGTAATTTCAAGATTTATGACTAAATTTGTTTCCAGTTTCAACTAATTTGAAATGTATTCTAGATTTCTATAAGACTATAACTCTTGAAGTCAAAATAAATAACGAATTAATTGGAAATATGAGGAATAATTTGAAACCTCGTCCATTGGTCTGAGATTACGTGATTATTTTACACCAACACTTGCAAGGGTACGGATGTTTCCCGGTGGAACAACGGTAAGTCTACGGACTTACAACGCTAAAATTAGGGGTTCGATTCTCCTCGGTGGACACAGCTGATAATCCGGTGTGACTTTGCTATAAAAACAAACTCAAACTATTCGCTTATTGACAGTAAATTTACTAAAGTGTATTTTTGTGAAGGAATATCATATAATTATGTAATTTTGTTTCAAGGCACAATGCTTTCCCTTAGGGGGGTAAGGCAGAACTTCTATTATGAGATTAATGTAGAAAAACACTTCAGGAAAACAGCCTTCAGTTTTCCATAAACGGTTTTGTCCAATTTAAAAATGGTGCAGATTTTCTGAAAGGCGCCGAATACGACATATTTAAAGCGATTGGTTCACATTCTGTTATGGGGCACTGGATAATCCAAAACACTTTTATGCTGGGATTTGGCCATCACTCTTCTGTGGCAACGAATCACTAATCATGAATTCTTGTATTCGCAGTCCAGACACGATATTTCTAGCCAAGGCTCTGCACTTTTAATTATGGTTGTGAAACATTGGATTGGATTGTACCGAATACTGTGTTGTTACACGAACAAAATGTATCACAAATCTTATTTTATTATCTTCTATAGTATTGTTTGTGTTAAGTACAGTTACTGAAACCCAATTATTAGCGTTATAAGCCTACAGACTTACCGCTGTGCCACTGGAGGGCTCTTCTGTAGGTTTAGCTTGCTTAGGATGTCGTTGTTTTGTTATTAAGTACAAAGCTACACAAAGTGCTATCTGTGCTCTGCCCACCACGGGTATCGAAACCCGGTTTCTAGCATTGTAAGTCCGCAAACATACCGCTGTGCCACTGGGGGGGGGGGGGGCGGAATTACTATGTGACGCCACCTCCAGGAAGTCTTATGAAATCAATTATGTCTTTCATACAAGCAATTTTAGGTACTTAACGAAGCATAAAAAAATAAAAAGGATATGTACAAGATTTCTAAAACAAGGAAACTTTCTGTACATAACTTCTCGTAGAAAGCACACAAATTAGTTTATAAACACTGAAATTAAAACAGTATAATATAATTAGAACCTTGCTCAGTAAAAGATTATGCTTTTTTACAAATAAATATAGAGTTTCCTATTTAAACGTATTTTGTACTTTAAACCATCTTTAATGAATTTCGACATAAAATAATTTAACAGTAAACAGTCAAAATTACCTTTACCAAAGTCGAGTAAATTGCCAGTAAAGTAGTTTAATGAAATAAATGCTGTTAAAAAAATTGATTTAAAAAATCTGAAGTTTTCAGGCGGTTAGGATCGGTGTCAGTATTTAAAAATAGATTGTTTGCAACCTAAAAAATAACTCAAACTCATTTGTAGATAGAAAAAAAATACCGAGAAAAATGCTGCAACTTCACTCCGTGTTAAATCGAATGTACGTTTTACCGCTTAATCCAGAGTGAACTTGCCAGTAAAGTTGTTTAATGAAATAAATGCAGTTAAAAAAGAATACAGAGAAAAATGCTGCAACTTCACTCTGTGTTAAATCAAATGTACGTTTTACCGCTTAATCCAGAGTGAACTTGCCAATAAATATTCCTGTTGTAAATTCTGTAATTGCACAGATTCTGTGACTATGATTTTGTGCTCTTCAGCAATCTATAAAGCTCTTAAAGAAGTAAAGGTACTTTTCCTATTGAATTTGTATATGTGTGTGTGTGTGTACAAATTTTGGAATATACTCATAACTATAAAATAACTCTGGATTTTACCGCTAGTTGGCATCACAGGCCTAAATACTAATGACCTTTTGTTGGTTGGTTGGTTAGTTTGTAGTTAAGAGCAAAGCTACACAATTGGCTATCTGTGTTGTGTCCACCACAGGTATCGAAACGTGGTTTTTAGTCTTATAAGTCCAGTGGTGAGCCTCAGTGGTGAGCATGAGAGCTAAAACGCTAGAATTCGGTGGCCATGGCAGACACAGAGCAGCTTTATATTGTACAGTTTTGCGCTAAAACAGAAACAAGTATAATACTCGTGTTTAGTTTTTTCGTACTGCACAACGAGTACGACTTCGTCTTGTACTACTAAAATAGTTTTAAGCATTTTCAAGAGTAGACGTTTTTGTTATGTTAGTAATGCTGCTAATGGCCTAATTTCTGATTATTGTAAAGACGAATCCACGTATGACAAAAGTAGACAGTTTCGTTTTCCCCAACTTGAACTGTCTACTGTTTATTTTATTTTCTACATTGTACGTTAAAGGGCTACAGAAGTTGTATTAGCAGTTCTGATGTTTTATGTTATATCTGTATCAGATAATGTTATAAAAACAGCCTCCGACAACGAAATGATACGGTTTCTAATTACACCTAGAAAGTTAACTTTAAGCCAACTTTGTGTTTAGTTTAAATAAGCCTTGATGGTTGTAATATATAAACTTATTGATTAATAATTCAATATGTTGTCAAATTTGTCTAATAATAAAATAAAATACAACACAATATATAAAGCAATAGAGGCTCATAACGCTAAAAATCGGGTTTCGAAAACTACGGTGAGCAGAACACAGACAGCCCATTGTGTGGCTTTGTGGTTAGCAATAACAATAAACAAAAAAATGCGATAACTAAATTACAATTAAACCAACAGCTTTTGAATCGCTCGGGTTAATTGCATTAATGAATCAGTACATTTCATTAAATCTATCTGTACAGCTGTAATGCAAAATATGTAATTTGCTTTATTCCAAAATGAACGTACGAGATAATGATAATTCATTTCATTATTTTAAATAAGCCTTCTATAATTTCTCAGTTAAACTAAAAGTATTTCACTAGTTAATGAAACTAATATAAAAAATATTTATAGAGTTATGAGCATCATTTTACTCATATATAAAGTTTCGTCTGCTTTTTCAAAATAGTTTCCATATTTTTGTTCTTTCGACTACCTTTTTGCCCCCCCAGTGGCACAGCGGTATGTCTGCGGACTTACAACGCTAGAATCCGGGTTTCGATACCCGTGGTGGGCAGAGCACAGATAGCCCATTGTGTAGCTTTGTGCTTAATTACAAACAAACATCGACTACCTTTAATTTTTACGATAAACATAATAGTGAGATTCTTAGAATAAAATTTAATATCTTAATAAATTATATTAAAATAATTATTAAATTATTTTCATTTAATGTTTTCAATTTTTGTTATTTGGCCTTTCTGGTAGGTGAATTACATAAATTTGGGGTAGGTAGCCATTGAAGAATAATCTCTACCAGTTTTTCCAAGTCATCATAAATATCTGACTTTTATTAAGACCCAGTGTAAGCAGTGTACATTTGACGTGATTGAAGCTTGAATCGTATTGGTCGAGTTTAATGGCTTAGCAGCGATTATATACTTTAGCTAGATTTCACATTGTTTTAAAATTTTCAGGCTAAATCACCAGAGGGTTATCTGCATATATGGTCTTCTCTGATTTTGAACTGATAAACTAAAGCGTTGTAAATCCTAATACATACCGCTGTGCCACTGACAACGTTTCATTAAATTCCTCATTGATAATCTGCATGATTCTTATTAATTTTGCACATTGTCCTTCTTAACTTCTGTCTATTTAACATTATTATTGTTCGAATCTCCTTTAACGTGTCAGTTAATTCTGGCCGATTTCTTTATCTGCAATGTTTTGTAGTTGATAGAAAATAGGTAATCACTCAAAGTTATATAATCTTTGCTTATGCGCATTTGTCGTTTCGATTTCATAAATTGTTACCCGTTCTTCTGTTTTTATTTTGCAGTGACGTAGGAAGCAGGAGTGCGGACTCCCACTTTTCAATCTGGGGAGCCTTAATGGGTGCGCCTGTAGCACATACTCCCTCGCTTCGCTTGGTCAAATAAACCTGCCCCCCCCCCCACTTTTAATTTGCCTCCTACACCTCAATTTCGTGTGTGATTTTTTTTTTATCCTCATGTACTGAAAGAGAGATATAATGAGGGAAAAGATACTTAAGTCTGCATCAGAGTTCTTTTACACAACCTTTATAGTCAATTAAAGAAAAACTGAAACATTTCTTTCAAATTGATGAAGTAATTTTGGTTCAGTTAATGTTTTGTTTATTATTAAAAGCTCGGCCGATCTTTGGATTAAAATGGAACACATTTATACTTGATGTGGTTGTTTTAATTTCAGTTTATTCTACAATATATAGAAATTAGAAATTAACATCTCGTTTCATATTTTTTTAGGCACTTTCCATAGAAGAAATGAGCAGTTGATGTTAACTTGCGATAAGTTTGATGTTAACTTGCGTGTAAAACTGTTCATCATTACCAAAACGTTACCTGTTCGTCATTACAATAATAAACAATTAGATTATTGATTTACCAATTCACTTCCTGGAGAAAGAAGCGCATACATTATGAAATCAGTTGGGTTGTTTGAGACCTTGAATATATATATGTGTGTGTGTGTGTGATTATGTACAACTGTCTGATTCTTGGGTCAAATTAAAATCACTCAATGTAACTGGCTCACAAAGAACATTTTTATTGTTAAAGTAATTTGGGTTATTTTATAAAGAATTTACGGTGACGTCGCTTTTAGACATCTTGTTCATATTCAATTTATTACGTGAGTTTAGACAGCAAATAGCTGTATGGTTTAGTTTTTTATTATACTACTCAGATATCTTGAAAATTGTATTGTTTCATTGATTATAAGACAAGTATATCTCGATTAGGGACAACACGTTATGATCCATGTAAAGTGACTCTCGATTAGGGACAACACGTTATGATCCACATAAAGTTTTGAGTGTCGAAGACTTCTAGAAAGAGTTAGCCATTAATTTACCTGTACCAGGAAAATGGACCGTTTGTGACATGGTTAGCTTTCCGGTCTGCAGGTCGAAAGTTCTAAGGGTGAACACACCCAAACTTTGAACTGTAGACACGTCATAAAAGTAACAGTCAATCCTGTTATTAGGCTCGAAGCCAGATAAAGTCATTCGGTGGTAGGTGCAGCTGGCTGGCTGGCTTCTCTCTTTGGTCAGTAGTTCAAAATTAAGGATGGCTTAAGCTGAACCTTAGAGGTCTTTGGCCTGTCTTTGTAGCCCACGTACAAACAAGATATCTTTCCAGTTGAAAATCTCCAAATCTAACAGCAATTCATTCAGTGTTTGTTTGTAATTAAGCACAAAGCTACACAATGGGCTATCCGTGCTCTGCCCACCACGGGTATCGAAACCCGGATTCTATCATTCAGTGTTAATAAAGTATTTAAAAGAAGAAGCTAGCAGTGAGAATTTTAAAGAGATTCTGAGATATTTTCTTAACGGTCACTTGTGGTTAATTCACGTATTATCACAAGGAAACTAAATATGGACATCTAAAAAAGATTATTTCATACAGGATATTCGGAAAGTGTTTGAACATATCGGTTAATATTTTTCTCCATGTGTAAAATTGCTTTGATTCAGTGATGAAACTAAGTAAAGATGGATATTGTGGAAGAGGAAATTACAGCTAAACAAAAATAAAAGGCCAAAATGAGTTTACTACTACTACTGAAGAAGTTACTAATATCAATGTTGTTGTTAATGCTCCTCGAAAAAGATAACTTTGGTTATGACACTTGCAGTGAGCAAAATTGGTAAACTTTGTATTTTAACCATGTCCACATTTGAAATACATGTGTATTGACATTTCACTGTGTTTTCGAAATGTCTGTACTTTACTCGTACCTCTTCTCAAACAGTTACAGGAACTTGGTGTCAAATTGGTGTGATAAGAGAAAAACTTTGACATTCACAATCGGGCGTTGGAGGCCTTTCCTAATGGATTTGGAAAACAGAATATGAATAATAACTCGAGATTTATTTACCTTGAAATATTCGCACACACCCAAAATCTCCACGCTGAGTTTTGATAACGTGAGCAATGATTGGCACGAACGTGTCTGACATTATAAAGTATTCCTACAATAACGAGGAAAATGTATTTTACCTCAAAGAAATGAATAAGCTAAGACTTATATTTATATGTTCATATTCATTGCATAATATCGGCTTTCTGGTCATTTAGTTTGCTTGTGATAGCCCCCCACCCCAGTGGCACAGCGGAATGTCTGCGGACTTATTACTCTAGAATCCGGGTTTCAATACCCGTGGTGGGCAGAGCACAGATAGCCCATTGTGTAGCTTTGTGCTTAACTACAAATAAACAATTTAAGAAAAAAAGTATAAAAATACAAGTTTGATGACCAGGTAAAAATAGGAAAAATGCTTAAAATTATAATCGGCCCTATTGAGCTGATTATATTATTTATGTTTTATTCTTGTTGACTCACACCTCTTAATTGGTCAGGCCGATCCTGTGAATAACTT
>NW_013665783.1:21912-27805 GCF_000517525.1 Limulus polyphemus | reverse complement strand
CTGTCAGTATCATGTCATCAATAGAGTGGTCAGGCATGTTGAAATGCTCTGCAACCGGAAGTTCTTTGTTCGTTTTGATTGAATATTTGTGGTTATTAAACCGCTCCCGTATAGTTGTTTTAGTTTGGCTTACATCCTGGAAGTTGCATTTTTGGCACTGGATTAAGTAAATAGCGTTTTTTGTAGTGCAGGTTATTGATTTTGAACTGTCTTTGGTTGTCTTTATCAGAGAAATTGTTAGTCTGCTGCATGAACTTAAAGGTTTGACAACATTTGCCATTGCAAGGATAACTTCCACCAGGTGTCGCATTAAAGTTAACTTTGGCATGTTAACTTCAAGGCATCAGTTGACCTACCGTTAGAGGATACTGTTTTCCACCTTCACGCACAAGGTGCAGTTTTACAACCAGACTAACCACGGGCAGACAAAAGGCACAACTATGGGGCCCAAAATGGCACCCAACTATAAGCCAGTGTTTTCATGGAAGACTTAGAGACGAGACTGTTGGAAAGTTATAAAGAGAAACCAAACATTTGGAAACGATTTCATTTGTGTAGGAGACGAATACTCTTTACTATCTTTATATAGACATGCAAACTCTTTCCACACTTTTATTAAATTTACTCTAGATTCCTCCACTACTCAAATAAGTTTTTAGATGTAAACCTGACAATAAAAGATGGTTTTCTACATACTGATCTGTACTGTAAACCAACTGATAGACCACAATACTTACATTTTCAAAGCTGCCATCCTCCACACACCAAACGATATATTACTTTCAGTCAAGCACTTAGATTAAAGAAAATCTGCTCTGACAGTTACAACTATGACCGTCACATTGATTCTTTGAAACTAACTACGACCGAAAAAGGGTATAAACAAAACATGTGATTCAACAAGTTAACAAAGCTAATAATACTCCACGTGTATCTGCCTTGAAACAGTCACCTAAAACAAATTCCTCTCGTGTTCCACTAGTTATCACATATCACCAAAAATTAAAAAAAAACTACCCCCAGATATTGAAAAAGCACTTTTACCTCCCTTAACTTAATGATAGACTAAAGATTATTTTTACGGAAGTTACTTTTGCTTCTTTTAGAAAAAAATAAGACTTTGAATTCCCAATTAGTATCGCCTACCTTATGTTTGAAATGACCAGTCACGTATATAACAATAGTTGATTTGGGTATGTCTAATGTCACCGATTCAGCTCAGTAACATGAGACTTATTCAGTCTGGAACGCCATCTTGAGTGAGTCGGTAAGTTTGGAAATATGTCTTGAGACATTACAATCAACCTGATCAATCCACCTCTCCATTGAAATACGCACACTGTAGGTTTGTGTTGTAAGAATAAAGATTGTTTTAAAGTGTATTACATATCGTTTCCAGTCTATTTATTTATTTGTACAAATTCAATCAAATCGTGGAAATTCAAAATTACTTTGCGTTATATGATAGACCCACCTCATTTACTTTTTACAAAATGTGGTTTTTAAATGCACATGTCACAAGCATATGAACGGCTTAGTTGTTTATACTAAAAAATTGTTGGTTATTGGTTTATCAGTATTTATATTCTGCCTGACTTCATCGCTTGGGTCAATTCTTGTGTGAGATGGAAAAAAGATCGTAGCTGTGCTCAAGACTCTTTGATTTATTTCACTATTTAAAATTAATGACAACCTAACATCTGGTAGAGTAGTGAATTGATTTCTTTATCTCTTGTTGTTGTTGTTGTTATTTTTGGGGGAGGGGCAAACACATCAGACAGACATATAGATAGATGTGCAGATGTGAGTAGTTTACGTTCACTGAGATTTTCGATTAATGAGATGTTCCAATGTTGTTGACCTTGTAACATGTTTTTAACACTTTGTTTTCATTCAGAGCAATTGCTAATTATTCCTAAAAAAACCAACAACTGACATAAGACTCGATCAGATATGTGTTCTATATTGACATATGAATAATATAAAATACACATTTTGAAGTGCCTATTGCTTACGATTGAAAGTGTTTGCGAAGAAATGTTACAAAACTTTGTTAGCTTTACACATTAGTTTCCCGTAAGCTTTAAGATAAGAATGTGAAGAAATGTTACAAAAATTTGTTAGCTTTATACATTAGTTTCCCGTAAGCTTTAAGATAAGAATGTGAAGAAATGTTACAAAACTTTGTAAGCTTTACACATTAGTTTCCCGTAAGCTTTAAGATAAGAATGTGAAGAAATGTTACAAAAATTTGTTAGCTTTATACATTAGTTTCCCGTAAGCTTTAAGATAAGAATGTGAATAAATATTACAAAACTTTGTAAGCTTTACACATTAGTTTCCCGTAAGCTTTAAGATAAGAATATGTATTGGGTTTTATCCAAATAATTCAATTTTAAATAAATAAAAGCATACTACATTCATCTTATCGATGATATTTTTCATAAATAGTCACTGTCCATGGCAAATTCTTGTGTTTAAAGTAAGTAAACTTGTTTTTTTTTAGTACACATCTACACCATGGGCTACATGCACTCTGGCCAAGGCAGGGAATCGAACCTCGGATTTTAGCATTGTAAGTCCGTAACATTTTTTTAGCGCAAAACTACAAAATGGGCCATTTGCACTCTATCCGTCGCAGGGAAGCGAACCCCGGATTTTGGTATTGTAAGTCCAGATGTTTACCGCTGACTCATCAGAGGAGTAAGTAAACTAAGAACTGACAAGTTTATCTACCTGTAGTTTGAATTTAAAATTGTCAAATTAATCTCAGACATAATATATAACCAGTAAAAAGAAAAATGATGATTAAACATGGCTCTGTATTTGTTTCCTAAAAAAAAAATAACAATATATTCAGTTTCTAACACATTTGGAACAATTATTACAAAACTAATAATAATAATAGAAGTTTTAAAGGAAGAATTTATAAAAAGTGTGTGGATGATCCAGATGCATGATTCACCACACGATAATAAACTGAATTCGAAACAAATGAGTTTTTGAATTTCGCGCAAAGCTACACGAGGGCTATCTGTGCTAGCCGTCCCTAACTTAGCAGTGAAAGACTAAAGGGAAGACAGCTAGTCATCACCACCCATCGCCAACTCTTGGGCTACTCTTTAACCAACGAATAGTGGGATTTATCATCACATTATAACGCCCCCACGGCTGAAAGGGGAGAGCATGTTTAGTGAAACAGGGAGTCAAACCCCCGACCCTCAGATTGCGAGTCAAGCGCCCCAACCACCTGGCCATGCCGGGCCAAAAAAATGAGAATGTTAAAAGCAAATTTCTTAGGCCTCGAGCAATTGTGCTTGAAGCAAGTTGTTGTCGATCAAGTGTGCCTTGATGTATAAACTGTCCCCAGTAGTCTGATTACGTGTTATCCTTGATGTGTGAACTGTCCCCACTAGTATGATTATTTGCTATCCTTGATGTGTGAACAGTTCCCAGTAGTCTGATTACGTGCTATTCTTGATGTGTGAACTGTCCCCACTAGTCTGATTATGTGTTATCCTTGATGTGTGAACTGTCCCCACTAGTCTGATAATGTGCTATCCTTGATGTGTGAACAGTCCCAAATAGTCTAATTATGTACTATATACTTTTCTGGTTCCCTCACGCAATCGGACCGCTCAATGGGTTTTTTAATTTACTTTAATTGAAACTAGTAATGAAGATGGCTTGTTAACTGACGAAACACTAGCACCACTATTGTTAATAAAAACCTGTATATGCTATGTTGTTTCAAGCTTCTTCGCGCGACTGTAGCGTTTACTTTTAAATACTGAACCAGCTTTTCACTGTCTCCATGAAATTGTTTTTAAATTTTAAAAAAAAAGAAATGAAATAAGTAAAATCATGTGTTTCACGAAGTTCTTTCACCCAGCAAGTCTTAGAAAACTCATTAACGACTATCGCTTCTTATATATTGTGCCAGGCGAGGCCTAACGGTTAACGTTTCAAAAGGTCTGGGATTTGTGATGGGATGCACTTTCATCTGTGAGCGTGCTATAAAAGTGACAGTCAATCCCACAATTCTATTCGAAGAACCGGACAAAGTCTTTGTGGCGGCGAATGCTATTGATTGGTTGCCTTTCCCCAGTTCAGTAGTTCAAAATTAGGGACTACTTTACCGGAAGTTTCCATTTTTTTTTCACCTGGTCGTTTATTTCACGTGGACAAAAGGTGCTGTTCAGTTTGAAAGTTTCAATTAACTAAATCTAACAACAACGACTGAAAGAGTTTAGTGTTCCAGCTAGAGTGATTATCTTTACACAAACTCTGCAACATTCCAAATGAAACACTTAAATCACACTTAGCACATTAATTTCATAGCGTAGTTCTGTGTTTATGCTTTCTAAAGAAAAAAAAAAGACTCCAGGTTAGCGAACTGTTCCACAAAATTAACAGAGCAAGATAATTAAAAGAAAAGGTATCCAGTCGAAAAAGTCTCATAGGTGAGTTGCGTGCTTCAATAAGAAAGAAAGAAAAAGGAATAACAAAATGTATCATTTCGTATTTGGTGGAAATAATGCCTCTAGTTTTTGATTTTCATAGTTTATTTGCAGGGTAAACAATAGTGAAAAAAATATCATTAAAATGAAATAGTTATGTGGTGAAATTCTTTTTCTTTTTGACTAGTAGAAATTTAGCGTGAAAGAACATGATCACACGGTATTTACCCCCCGGTGAATCAGTGATAAGTTTACGATTTGGTTTGTTTTCTTTAGAATTTCGCGCAAAGTTACGCGAGGGCTCTCTATGCTAGCCGTCTCTAATTTAGCAGTGTAAGACTAGAGGAAAGGCAGCCAGTCATCACCACCCACCGTGAACTTTTGGGCTACTCTTTTACCAACGAATAGTGGGATTCACCGTCACCTTATAACGCCCCCACGGCTGAAAGGGCGAGCATGTTTGGTGGGACGGGGATTCGAACCCGCAGATTGCGAGTCAAGCGCCCTAACCACCTGGCGATGCCGGGCAAGTTTACGGACTTACGAAGCTAAAATCCGGGGTTCGATTCTCCGCGGTGAAAGGAGTGCACATATCTCATTCTGTGGCTTTGCGCTTAGAAAACAACAACTACTACTACACAGTACCTATATTTTTATAGGGGGGATAACAGTTCCACAATACTATTGTTTAATGGAGGTGTTTTGATAACAGTAATAAGAAAGAAAACTTTCTGAAAAAAAATACATCTTATTAAATGGTAAAATCCATTAGTAATTTTGACTTTAAATGTAAGAAAATAACATAATGTTCTTATGTTCATCTAACATAAACATGACCTCTGTTACGTATTACAATTTCAAATAGCCTAAAATTGAATTAAATTGTAACTTAGATTTAGTAGTTAATTAAATTCCGATATATATCCAATTTATGATATTTGCCAACAAGATTGATACACACAGTTTTCTTGGTTTTATACAAATATGTTTTAATATACAACCAATAATACAATTTACAATAACAGTTCTTACAAACAATGATTTATATACAAAAGTTTTAAATTCTTACAAGCAATATAAAGTCTTCTTTCCAGTCTGGAACTTCCTTCACATCTTATCGAGGGTTCACGATGAGCGAGTTAATTTCGAGTTGACGTAGGTACAATTCACTTAATAGGTAGCTAGCTAGCTCTGTGGTCTTCACTTATCACAAGCCGATTTTTTTTTCACTGGTGACGTTATATAATATCTTCGTAAAAGTACTAATGTTCGATGTGAATCCACTGAAGTTAAATGGTTTATAATGTTTGAAATGTATAAATGTTCCTGGTCAAATATCTGAAGTTTTCCTATTAATAAGCGTTAATCACAAATACAGCTTCCAATGTTTATAGTACACCAACTGTAGCAAACCAATAATAGATAATCTTATT
>NW_013665783.1:16196-21368 GCF_000517525.1 Limulus polyphemus | reverse complement strand
TATAAGTTATGTACATTTCTAAATATAAATTTAATTTAAACAAACATCGATATTAAGATAAATATATAATAGTGGATCCGTCACAACTCTTATTAAAGTAAGCAATTTTACCCACATATCAACACATTATTTCCTGAATAGAAAGGGGATGGCATACAGGTAAATTGCGTTTACTTTATGGTTTCAGAATTTAGAGGACGAGTAAGTGTGTAACAAGTACTTTATTAAACTCGTCATTTGCTCATACGAGTTTTCCAAACATTTTTAACTGACGTTAGGAGTACTTAGGTTTAAGAAATTTTGAAATCAATGATAACTTCTTGACACTAATAATTACACATGAGTGCCCTCAGTAGCACAGCGGTATGTCTGCGGACTTACAATGCTAGAAACCGGGTTTCAATACCCGTGGTGGGCAGAACACGGATAGCCCATTGTGTAGCTTTGTGCATAATTCCAAACAAACAAACAAATACACATCAGTACATATAGTCTGTACTTGGGAAACCATTACGTCTGTTGCAGAATGTGGTAAGCACATAACAAAGGTAGTGAACATACCAAATGTAAAACAAACACACAAAACAATTTCGATTAATATTCATTCTTATGACTAATTATAGCATAATTCGATTTTTTTTTGTACTGTATACCTCAGTCGTCATGATGTCCAAGACATCACTTCCATTTTGTGTTTATCTCAGAGAAAAATAAAGAAAAACTGTAATGCAGTTTAACTAAAATAGAATACGAAATATATATTTTAATTTCAAAATACATTTTAAAAATATTTTCTTTCAGAGGTAGTATTGTAACAACAATATTTGTGATATCCATGAGAAATTGTTTTCTTTCTTTTTCCTGTTGTTGTTTGTTGTTGGAAGTTAAATATTGTTATAGTCCTTGAAAATTTGTTCAATGTAAAAAAGGTTGATTTTCGTTGTTTAGAAGAAATGACTTTACTTCAAAGCATGTAATCTTTTTTTTTCATTGTCGCAATTGCGATAGATTCTTTAACATTCTTCAATAATAGAACCTTTAACGGAAGCTTGTAGATGACAGGAGTTGAAATAAAGAAGAACAGGCTTTTTAATTGGTTTATGAAACAAGGTGGATTGCATATGTTGTCATGATCGATTATCAAGATAACATAAAGAAAATCTACACTTCTGTTTTCGATTATTTGTGCAAAGCTACGTAATGGAATATCAGCGCTTTGTCCTTAAGGATGAATTGAATGTTGGTGTCTATGGATTTGAGAAAAATTAGAAATTTGATCAAAAAATCAAGGTCATGGCTCCATAGTCCAAGCACGTCATCGATGTATCTAAGCCAGAGATTAGTCCACGTTATTGATATATTGGCGCTACCAGTTAAGAGTACTTGTTTCAAAAAACATGCATAAATATTAAGGCATAACTAACTGCAAATCGATTGACTTTTTCGACACCATTAGTTGGAGATGTATATCTTATTGCGAAAACGAAATTACCCTTTAAGGAGGATAAAATGTAAGATGTTTCTGGCACTGTATACTGACAATCCATACATATCCATATTGTTTTTGTAATTCAATATAAATTCACACACTGCAGTGTGGCCATCAATCTTTTCACATAAATTGGTAGAGAGCTACAACGTCTAATGTAGATTAACGAAGAGAAACTGAAAATGGTATCCAAGCAGATAAGAAAAAAAAGGCAGGTTTGAAAATGAAACCAGAAAAATACGCGTCCATTTGCATAGAATTGGAGTTTCTCACTTATACTGTGGGTAGAGATGGAGTCTTCACAGATTCAATAGAAGTGGAGTTCCTCACTTATATTGTGAGTAGAGATGGAGTCTTCACAAATTCAATAGAAGTAGAGTTTCTCACTTATATTGTGAGTAGAGATGGAGTCTTCACAAATTCAATAGAAGTAGAGTTTCTCACTTATATTGTAGGTAGAGATGGAGTCTTCACAAATTCAATAGAAGTAGAGTTTCTCACTTATATTGTAGGTAGAGATGGAGTCTTCACAAATTCAATAGAATACAGTTTCTCACTTATACTGTGGGTAGAGATGGAGTCTTCACAGATTCTGATAAAACAGCAGCAGCGTGAGCTTGGTCCCAACCTATGACCAAGCGAGTAATCTACAGTTTCCTTGGTTCTACGTTGTACTAATAATGGTTCGTGACCAACTTCTTCAAAATCACTACACCATTATTGGTTTAAACGCACTTCGCATGGATGAGGAATGTTAATATGCATTCCAGTCCTTGAAGCATACTTTAGTAGAAGCCCCAGTATTTGGCACATCCATACAGGACTGTGGGTGATAGTAGAGCCAGAGTAGTGTTAGAACACTTGGAGAATGGAGTAAACTGTGTAATTGCATATGTTATTCGTACGCTTACGGCTCTTGAATGCAGGTACCGTATGATGAAGTAGGAACTTCTTGCAGTTATAATATTTGTAAACACTATTGACACTACCTGTATGTTATAAAGTAGACCACGCGTCACTGAAATGGTTGATCAATTTTTAAAATGAGGAAGGGGTGACAGTATCATGGATTACAGCATTGCAGGAGTATTACTTAATCATACAATGTTGCCAAGCCTGTAACATAGAAATTCCAATGGATTGTCTCGCTATATGGTGAGAAACCGTCTGTTCATTGAGTGACCTTGGGCATTATATAGGAGTTAAAACCAGTTATCTCACTGCAATGAAAAGCCATAAAGTAGGAGATTCGACTAGCGAATGGATCCCACTACGAATGCTTCTGGAGCTCAGGGAAGATCAACTGAAAGACCCAGACCTAACATAGGCACTCTTTGCCATGCAGAAAGATGAAGCATAACCAGCTCAGTTTGAGAAATATAGCACAAAAACCCATAACCTATGATACTTGTGTGTGTAGAAAGGGATGATTCTTACGTTACAGCTAGGGATTACCAGTACTTTGAGGCACGAGACTCTTTGCATAACACAAAAAATTGTGGTCATCAAGATGTTATTTACACTGTTGTTTCCTCCTTAAAGAAAGTAATCCTGGATATTGCTGGTCCACTTCTGGTCCACAAACTGAGGAAAAGATGCTATAATAAGCTGTATTTAGGATGACACAGAAAGAAGCTGAAGATAGATTTGATGACGAAGAATCCACTTTTTAGAAAATAAAGTTTGGAGACGGCTTGACTGGGTAATGAAGAAAACTTTATTATAAATCTACGCTGTTTCGACAAGATTATGTCATCCTCAGGTACAAGCAGTTTACAGAGACTCATGAATACATATATATATATATATATATATATACACTGTAGAACAAAGAGGTCACATGACCGGAAATTGCTTCATAGCCTAGGTACCTATCTAGAAAAAGGATCCACTCTCTAGACCTCTTAAAACAACTTTAAATCATTTTCTTAAAGAGGGTCTACCCTCTGAGGGATAAGGCAGCCCCCTGTTTATGTTACTTTTTGTCATCCAACCTTTGATTTATTTCGGCTAACTACCGGACTGGGTCCCTTAGATATAACTTGTTTTAGTTTGTACCCATTGTGTCACCTTCTGCCACCCTATATTTAACTTGTTTCATTTTGTACCAACTGTGTCACCTTCTTTCACCCTATATTTAACTTGTTTCATTTTGTACCAACTGTGTCACCTTCTTTCACCCTATATTTAACTTGTTTCAGTTTGTACCAACTGTGTCACCTTCTGTCACCCTATATTTAACTTGTTTTAGTTTGTACCCATTGTGTCACCTTCTGCCACCCTATATTTAACTTGTTTCAGTTTGTACCCATTGTGTCACCTTCTGCCACCCTATATTTAACTTGTTTCAGTTTGTACCCATTGTGTCACCTTCTGCCACCCTATATTTAACTTGTTTCATTTTGTACCAACTGTGTCACCTTCTTTCACCCTATATCTAATTTTTTTCAGCTTGTACCACACTGTGTCGTCTTCTCTTTAGTTCGTAACCTACTGTGCTTCAGTCTGCACCCTAATTTTAGCTTGTTACGGCTTGTGTCACATGGTGTTATCTTCTGCCACCCTAATTTTAGCTTGTTGCGGCTTGTGTCACATTGTGTTATCTTCTCTCATGGCTCACTGATGTTTTTGACACCTAAACGAACAGGATACTAGAATAGGCAACTACCATACTTTTAGTAATAAAGTCCTTAAAAAACAAAGCATTTGGCTAACCGAAACAAGCACTTGTTAAAAAAGTCATGGTAACAATATTGTTTTTGTTAATTATTCATGTTAGTTTGATTTAAAAAAAGTCATGGTAACAATATTGTTTTTTGTTAGTGTTCATGTTAGTTTGATTAAAAAAGTCATGGTAACAATATTGTTTTTTGTTAGTTTTTCATGTTAGTTTATTATATTCTTTTTTATTAAAATTTCGAAACACTTTTCAAGAACAAGTTGGTAAAGACATGAGATATCGAGGGGGTATTACTAATTGTTTGATTGATTGATTGTTTGAAGTTAAGCACAAAGCTACACAATGGGTTATCCGTGCTCTGCTCACCACGGGTATCAAAACCCGGTTTCTAGCGTTGTCCACAAACATACCACTGTGACACTGGGGGACCGTGGCATTACTAAACAGTTACAATTAACTAAAATCGGTCTTTCTTTTCACAATAAAGCTTATTATTTTAATTGGCCTGTTTTAAAGTTTTCCAGTCAAAGGCTTTAATTTAAAAAGCAAAAAATTATTGCCCTACTTATGCTGTATTTCTTTCAGTAAGAATATTTCAGATACAAATACTTCGCCTAGATCATTGTTTTTGAAATGCGTCGCTAGGAGATGGGCGATGGGATCATTACGATATAATAGCTTAACTTACAATCTATGTAGAAAACTATATTTCGTATTAACATAAAACGATCAAACTCTAGAAATATATCGTATAAATCACGTTTCGAGAAAAAATAATACTATTTCATTCTTTACAGCTCTTAACACGATAAGGGGGCAGCATTATCATTAGAGTCAACTTTTTAGTTTAATTTTAATAACAATAAGAAACAAAGCGTTGTAATAATTAAAACTCATTTATATTTACAATTATCATCACTATCGCCATTCTGTGAACTCCTGCTTCCGTAGAACTACCACCATTTAGTGAGTTATATTCACTTAGAACTACTTAGAACTACCA
>NW_013665783.1:14128-15165 GCF_000517525.1 Limulus polyphemus | reverse complement strand
CACCACCACTCAGTGAGTTATATTCACCTAGAAGTACCACCACCACTCAGTGAGTTATATTCACCTAGAAGTACCACCACCACTCAGTGAGTTCTAGTCACTTAGAACTATGGCCAAGAGGTTAGGGAGATCGACTCGCAATCTGCGGGTCACGGTTTCGAATACCCGTCACACTAAACATGCTCGTCCTTTCAGCCGTGAGGGCGTTATGAAGTGACGGTCAATCCCACTATTCGTTGGTAAAAGAGAAGCTAAAAGAGGAGCTAAAATAAGCACAAATATACAGCACTTTTTTTTGTCTCCGCGAAGCTCTGCCTGTAAAGAGATATGAGAAAGACTGTAACAACTCAACCAAATCCACAACGTTTGTCAAGGAGTAGGCCTGACTGTTGCGAGTGTATAAGCAACAACGTTACTATTATGCATTCCCATTTATACATGTCCTCGGTTTTCATTATTATAACACTAGGTCATCTGCAAATTTCCTTTCTTAAACAACTACAGACGTTCTGTTAAATCTACTGCACTTAACAAAACACTTGCACTGTGGAAATCGTCACCTTTCACCAGACTGTCTTATCGAAGAAACGGCAGAGAATTCTAGCAGGAAGAGGCCAATTAAACAAACAGAAGACTTCTGCCAGTAAGGGAAAGACGGAAAAAACAAGTTTCCTTCACCAATCGGGAGAAACATACACTATTTATTGTGCCTATTATAACGGATTCGTTTATCACTTTATAAATTCAGATGGAGCTTTTGGCAATCTTTGCAAGCAAAACTACTACATACATGACAGGAAAGATTTTTTTTTCTTTGCTTTCATTAAATACTTTCAGACAGTGGCGGGCGCCATCCTAAATATTGTTCCGCCACTAGAAAAAAATTTCAATTAAAAACTGAAGTTCACAGAACACGATACACCACTTAACTATAAACGAGGAATACCACCAAAGAAACGGTATCCAACCCCTGATTAGTTCTGTTACTTTTACAGCCAATCAGAATAAGTGTGATTGGTTTGTTTTGAATTTCGCGC
>NW_013665783.1:0-13317 GCF_000517525.1 Limulus polyphemus | reverse complement strand
TATCACACTTTCGTCTCCCACTTTCAGACAAATATTTTTCTTTTAAACATATATTACCATCATTTTTTTTACTGCTCAGAAAATGGTGGGAAATAAACGTAGGAGCCTAACTTGCTTTGGGTTGACGCGTCATATATTTTGTTGGATTTTCGTTTCTTTGTAGTTAAGTAGTTTATTTGGGTTAGAATTAGGGTTAGAACTTGCTTATGGGTTGACGCGTCATATATTTTGTTGGATTTTTGTTTCTTTGTAGTTAAGCGCAACAACGGGTATCGAAACCCGATTTTTACCACTGTGCCACTAGGGGGCTTTTTCCTTATTCCTTTGATTTAGAATTTTTGCGCAAACTACACAAAAGACTATCTCCAAGTAGCCATTCCTAATTTTAAACTGTTGGATTAAATCGAAGGTAGCTAGTAGTCAGTCAACAGTACTCACCACCAATTGGATTACTCTTATCTGATATAGTGAAATTTGACAGCTACTCTTATAACGCATCCACGGCCCCAAAGTGTCGAACGCGAGGTTTTTGCGGTAACAGGACGTGAAACACGAACCCTCGGATTCACAATCCAGGCACGTGAACTACTACGTAACGACCAGCGGTGTACTTTTGCAAGGGATAAAAATAATGAATACATTTTATTTTTAATTAACCAATGTGAGGTCCTTAAAAGCATGAGCCCCGGGCAGTCGCTTGGCTGGCATTAGAAACTGCGCTTTCGATCTACAACCTGTCAAGTTAACCACTAGACCACACCCTGCTCTAGTACAGAATAAAATTTATTTGTTGTCTGAAATTCGTTGTTAATAAATTTAAGCTAAATAAAATCAATTTTATTTATTGAATATCGTTGTTATTATTTTGTATATTCGAGGTGTTTGTTTGTCTGTAATTAAGCACAAAGATACACAATAGGCTACCTGTGCTCTGCCAAGCACGGGTATCGAAACCCGGTTTCTATCGTTGTAAATCCGCAGACATGCCACTGAGGGGCCATTGGAAGTAAAGTTGATTTCTGTAATACATTTTACTCCCATATATGGCCTGATTTACACATGCTTTATTCCTAAGTTTTTTTTCCTTTTTTTTTCCTGAGACTCCACTTGTAAGAGACTCGTTTAGAATTATGATTTCTTCTGAAATAACCCTTTTGTTGTTGTCGTTGTTTACTATAGTGTTGGACAGGGTAATGTCGAAGTAAGTATTTTTAATCTCCTATTAAGTTTCGAAGCCCCTATAATGACAACTTGTTATGAAAACATGTGCTTAAAATTAAAAAAGAAACATACGAAAAATTCATGCTTGTAACAATTAAGATTCTAACCAATATGAAGCAGATTAGGTGTTATTCGCTGTGCCAATATTTCGTGTTTAACAACATGTACATTGGAATCAATCACAGTCCACAACTACGTCTAGGTCCGCGGCGCGCAAATTGTGCAGCGGGCACGGAGGTTCGATTGTTTGTTTGTTATGGATTTCGCGCAAAGCTACAAGAGAGCTATCTGTGCTAGCTGTCCCTAATTTAGCAATGTAAGACTAGAGGGAAGGTAGCCAGTCATCACCACCCACCGCCATCTCTTGGACTACCCTTTTACCAACAAGTAGTGGGATTGACCGTCACATTATAACGCCCCCACGGCTGAAAGAGCGAGCATGTTTGGTGTGACGGGGATTCGAACCCGTGATCCTTAGATTGCGAGTCGAGCGCCTTAACCACCTGGCCATGCCGGGTCAGGTAGGTTCGATAGGAGAGGCATAACTATGACTGTAGAAGGGATTAAGTAGTTTTATAAACCGACCATATAAATATTACTACTATTAAGTAATGTTGTAACAACATCATTAACATGGGAAAATGACATGTACAGTATATAAACAAATACGTTAAACGGGGGTGAATGGAGGGGGCGCAACAAAACACATGTTTAGAAAGGGGAGGCGTAATAAAAAAGTTTACACACGAATCTTCACGGTGATGTCCAATTTTGTACTCTATTTTTTTATCTGGACTTCAGGTTTCGCTCGTTTCAGCCCCTCCCCCCAGTGGCACATCGGTATGTCTGCGGACTTACAACGCTAAGAACCGAGTTTCGATACCCGTGGTGGACAAAGCACAGATAGCCCATTGTGTAGCTTTGCGCTTAACTTCAAACAAACGCTCGTTTCAGAAAAATCAAATAAAATTATGTAAGCGGTAGTATTTATTCAAAATTTTTGGAATGTGTTTCTTACGTACAGAAGGTTTTTAATCAGTTCAAAGCCTATTTTTAATTATAAGTACATGTAAGCTTCTGTTTCAAATAAACAAGAAGAATACTCGAGAAACCTATAAAAAAAAGACAAGGGAAGAAGAAGAAGAGAAGAAAAAGCTCATAGCAAAAATTTTCACTTTATTACACATTAAGAGTACTTTCTGATCCAAAGGAAGCGTCTCCTGGTGGGACAGCGGTACGTTTACGGAATTACAACGGTAAAATCCAGGGTTCGATTCCTCACGGTGGGCACATCAAATATGGCTTTACTCTAAAACATACAAACTGAAGGAAAGCAACTATTAGTGGTAGTCGTAGAATACAATGCATCTTGGTAGTATTGAATACGTTTATACCAGACATGATATTAACTACTTTGTAAATTACACGTTAAATAGATCATATGAAGAGTTTCTGAATAAATCACGTTTGGGAACGAAGACTGGATGAATAAAATATTCATCCAGTCTTCGTTTTCAAACCACGTATAACCTTGCGATTGAAACACATAAAACCTAAAGTTCACATCTAGCCATTACGTGAGTCGTTCGTGTTTGTCAGATAATAAAATTAACGCCATGGGTAAAGTGATTTTCGAAATAATCTTTCTGTAGTCATTCTTTAACAGATTTTTAAAGCGAATCTCAATTATTTTATGAAAGAAGTAAAAATTACCTAAAACACTTGGAGTCGCTACCTGAATATAAAACGAAATAGACAGATTTTATTTTATTTTAAATTTTATCATCATAGGTGTAATATAGGAAAGGCTACTATATTAACACATTCGCAAAGACTAATGTAGTCCAATGTGTACTTAGATTGTAAATGCATACCGAAGACCTAGTCTCATAGACAAGGAAGTCTTGTCATGATATATGTATATATATATATACAAGATGAATAAAATAATGGGAATTTAAAAACCTGCAAATAGGTAAGTAAGGAAACAAGGCTGGAGATACTGTAGACGCCCCTCCCCTCCAGTGGCACAGCGGAATGTCTGCGGACTTAAAATGCTAGAAACCGGGTTTCGATACCCGTGGCTCCCTGCTGTTACCTAGAATTACACTTGGTGGAGTCAAAATAGGGATTTGTAGTTTGAGTAATTAATGTCTACAGTGTCTCTACCCTTGTTTCCTTACTTTTTTTACGATCCCTATTTGCATGTTTTTAAATTCCCAATTTTTAATTTATTTTGTTTGCTGGCTTTTTTATGCTCAACTATTGGCAAAGGATTACTTGATATGGTAACTACCTTTATACATTGTAATGATAATAAACATAGCTAGTAGATAGCTGATACGGTTCATGATGATTTGCTGTAGCTATTGATTATTTGATCGCATTAGTTCAAGATGTAAAATGTTAAGCTACAGCTGAAGATTGTCATAGAGATTTGTCTGAGAATATAGTGAGCATTTATGATTTCTGTGTAACTAAATTCTCTATATATAATGCATAGCAATGGGCAAATATACGCCTAGATTAAGACATAACCCCTACCAAGCGGGTATAAAATTTTACCAGTAGAAAAGCAGCCTTTTCAAATAAAACATTGCTTTAAATAAACCTTCGTGGTTTTAAAGTAATTATTCTATGAATGTGTGTAATAAAAGTGAATATTAAGTATATTGTTTGTTTTTTACTCCTTCACTTCATACATAATTTAGTGATTGGCTCCATCATGACACCGATTGTATAGTGTACAAAGCATTGAGTATCTACATGTTACAATAATCTAATGTTCATCTGTTATTGACTGATAATTCTTGTTTCACCCTGTGCTTAAACGTTTCTGAGGAGCACCAAATACTTGTAAAAAAGCTAGCTTCAAGTGATAATGATAACATCGTTTACACTAGAATTATGACGTTTTTTAGCTTATGTAGAACATTGAAGAAATAAACCTACTTTTCAATACCCATACGACCTTTGCAGTACCATATTTAGTATTTTACAGAAGGTTTGAGTGCAATATACCAAACCGTTTTTGTTGTAGGCTGGCAAGATAATAATAATAATAATTATTACAAACGGGCCGTTTGGAGCGGATTTTATTTTCCTTGTAAGTCTAACACGTGTGCTTTTTTGCGCATTTTTATATGTGTATAGCCTTAGCAGTCGATAGTAAAGGTGTTAAAGTGTTGTTTGAGCTGAATCTTTACTGTTTGGCCCGAATTTTCTATTAGGGTTTTGTGCAATTCCTTGCGATTCCTATTACGAACAACTATCATGATTAATGATAATGCCTTCGTGATAATCAATGGTACAGTTGGGCCGAAGCGGAACAAAAAAAAAAGATGTTCCTGTATTTTTTCTGTGTGTTTGTATGATTAAAATACGTACTTATGAATTCGTAAAAAAAAACTTAAGTTTTAGATATGCTATTTTATATTTTATGTTTGAAAATACGAACATTTTCGTATGTTCAAAATGGTTTTCAAATGATGACTTGAAAAAAAAATGCACATATGATATAATTATATCTTGTATGATGTGCAGATGCTAGATAAACTACAGATAATATTCCAGCTGTATTTTTATGACTCATATATGCCAGTTGGTTTTTATAAGCTTAATTGATAAGTTGCTCGTAATTATAAACAAATTAAATGTCTGAAATGCCTACATGTGCATATCTAACTAGAGGGTCAGAGATGTAGTCGGATTTAGTTTGAATTCAAGTACAAAACAGTGGCGGATCCAGAGGGGTGGGGGGCAGGGAGCCTGACCACTCTTTTGGCGACAATAAAAAAAAATTGTGTTCAAATATTTATTTGCAGACTCATCATGCCCATCTTTGGTTTGCATTCATTTGGTAATCTAATTCCTTCAGCGGTGTGCTGAACAGAGAGGAGGGAAAGGACCCCTCTATAAGCGCTCGCTCGCGGGTTCCTTCGCGCCCTGTTGTTGCCCCCTCCCCTCTTCGATCAACTCTGGATCCGCCACTGCAAAATATTTTACAGTTACACTACTGATGGTAATCCTAATCCTATCTATCACGATATCTGTTAATTGTAACCAATAAGATCAAAAACTAGATGTCGCCACATTTCCTGGTGAACACTGGCGTTATTTTTAGTAACTTATTAGTACTTTTAAACGAAGGGCAACAACGTACAAATAAAGTGTTTCTCGCTAGGTCTCATGAGTTAATTCACATGGCCATACGAACGTTTATTTGTAACCAATGAAGCCATCGCCACTTTGAGGCAAAGAAAAAATTTCTAAGAGACAGTTTACACATGTTACGAATAGTGCGTTGCTCGACTGACCGAGTGAAAATTTTGAATAAAATGTGAAAAAAGGTTTATCCATAATTTGAGTACGTTAAATTAAAATGGTTTCGGAGCATCATTAAGTTGTTACAATCCATTCCACCATGTTTAGTAATGCTCTAACCGAGGACAGTGGATCAATAACCATGCAGCATTGTTTCCATTACAAAAGGACTGTCATAAGGTTGTCATGTCCAAAGCACAACCCCTCTCATTTGATGCTTTCCATAATCTATCTAGTGAAGGAGAATGACGGTTTCTCAGCGGATGTTTGAACAGTCCAATAGCACAGATGTCCATAGGCGATGCGTTTGACACTTGACCATTATGTTTTCACATGAAATAACAAGAATATCCATTCCATTCTACAGCTGCCTGGCGTATGCGACGTTTGAACAGATATACAGTGAAAGCAACTTGTGTATACATGACATGTATTGCTTTTCGAGTGGGAGATCCTTCTAGGTTAATGTTGCATACTGTTGCCTTTGCACGTGATCGGCTTTTGCTATTGACCTTAGTGCTCGTGGATTCTCACATTTTACAGGACGCCAAACTTTGCTTAGAACGACTGGGATATGACTTGTTGCAGGTCTCTTTTTGAATGGTCCTGGTTATCAATATTAAACCATATTCCTTTGCTTTGTAATGTCACTAAGTGCAAGGTTTATATTTGTATTGTGCATCCTAAATCCCTGATCTTACCACGTCTGAGTATATGAATATGTTGTGTTGAAAAAGGTTAATACATATTATTCTCTGACAGTGATCAATTTTTCGATGGCATCACACTCCTTACAAAACAAAATACAATGTCAAAATGTAGTTCTGATGCATTTTGTTCCACTACGGCTTCCTGTTTTGGATGTTTAAAATTATTTTACTATAACGTTCTCAACACTGTAGTCAAAGCCATTTAACAAAAGTTAATATGAGAGACAGTGATTTTTTAAACATAAAATTTTTCATCTACGTTAGTTTACAGTTAAGCACAAAGCTATCTGTGCTGTGCCCAGCACGGGTATCGAAACCAGGTTTTTAGTGTTATAAGTCTTCAAACTTACCACTAAGTCACTAGGGACTTTTCAGTTACGAAAACGTACCATTTGATTATAACAACTATGAATATGAAACATATTTTTAATTTGTGATGGTTGTCCTTACAAATCATACTGTCTAATAGACTTTATCATCGATCAAGGCTATAATTTCATTTATCATTAAGTATATATAAGGAAAAGCATTTTGTGATACTGGCGAGCCGAAGTAACCTGGTGGTTAGCGTGCTCTGACTACGAATCCGAGGGTTAATGGTCCGCATCCCGTTTTCGCAAACATGTGCTCTGTAATTTGTAGTGCACTATAAAAGTGACAGTAAATCCTACTGTTGGATCAGATAAAAGTAACCTAAGAGTTCGAGATGGGTGTTGTTGGCTAGTTGCCTTTTACCTGTGGCAGTCTCAGGTACATGATTCAACTTTTTCAGGTAGTATCCACAAACACCTAAAAGCTAGATCGGGAAATGTAAAGTGAAAAGTAATTTGTATTCACCAAACGAGTACATTGAACGGAAGACAGCGCTTTTACTGGAACTAAAAGAACTTGTAGAATCTTTGTTGAGAATAATAAGAAGTTGTTCCAAACTAAAAGAATATGGCATTGTATACAATATTTTATAATACCACCATCTCTCTCAGTGAACATGCACTATCCACCTCACTAATAATCATTCTAATTAAATATGAGGAAGGTACGCCCCTAAGGGACCATCTGTCCTGCCAGTAAAAAGGATCACTGTCCACTTTAACAAATTGTATTCTATTTTACTGCAATCTTTTACACGAGAAAGAACGCATATGCCATGGGAGAATGACCCAGAATGATAGGTAATTAGATCGAAAGGAACCTGTCAAAATTCATTGTTTAAAGTTTTATCTTTAAAACTACATTCTTTGCAAACTTAAAGCGCTCACTTAACTAACTAAAAAAAAAGATTTAAAATACTAGGTATGTGTCTAAATAGCACATATCTGGTTTTTTAGTTCAAAAATAGGGACAACTATGTGATAGCCCCTGTTTGTTTGTTTGTTGGATTTTGCGCAAAGCTATTCACGGGTTATCTGCGATAGCCGTCCCTAATTTAGAAGCGATATTCTTAAGAGATGGCAGCTAGTCAACACTATCCATCGCCAACTCTTGAGATACTCTTTACAAACGAAAAGTGGGATTGACGGTTACATTATAATGCCTTTACAGCTGAAAAAGCTAGCATGTTCGGTGACAGTTATTGAGCCAGGACGCGCACATTATGAGTCGAAAGCCCTAGCCACAAGGGCCATAGTCCTTTAGTGGCACGAAAATTCGAAACAAACACCTATTGGCATGAGTTGGACCGTTTTTTTCTCCAACAAATAGATATTTTCAAATAATTTTTAACTATCATTTCACTTACACGTTACAATTAGAAAAAGCGAAATGTAATTCTTATTTGCTTAAAAGCAGTCATCTAAGAAATTCATGTATAAAGGTTTCTTAAATTTAAATTATACAAATCACGATTGAAGACAATAGTGACGCCATTTTAAAGAGGAATCGAAGTGATTAGTTACTTCCAGCTGCCTCTTACTTTCCTAGGCCCTAGATCGATATATTGAACGGTCTATTGCATGAATTTTCGTAATAATATTCTGAAGTTGAAACATTCAATTAGAGATGAACTGCAGTGGCGACATATTTTTCTTATTTTAATAGGCACAAACAAATGCTGCTACGTACAAAAATCTAAAAATACAAATAAAATGGTCAAGGGAAAGAGAAGTAAGAGAAAGCTACACGAGGGTTATCTGCGCTAGCCGTCCCTAATTTATCAGTATAAGACTAGAGGGAAGACAGCCAGTCATCACCACTTACCGCCAACTCTTGGGCTACTCTTTTACCAACGAATAATGGGATTGACAGTAATATTATAACGCCTCCACGGCTGAAAGGGCGAGCATGTTTGGTGGGACGGGGATTCGAACCCGCGATCCTCAGATTGCGAGTCAAGAGCCCTAATCACCTGGCCATGCCGGGCTTTTTGAAAAGTAAAAGAATTGCAATTTTGTCCACCTTGTGTCTCACAAATGCATAGAAAAAACTTATAGTACACATACGGGATCCACTTATGTGATTATGAAACTGAAAAAACAACAACACTATCACTCCAATTTTGAAGACTTGATAGCATATACTACACCTGGGGTGAAAGGACAAGATCCCCTCATTTTTTTTCATAAATAAGGAGTTGTTCCCCCGACTCTTCAATACCAATAATACTGAACTATGGCTTTTTTTGGGGGAAATTACTGAGTAGTCTACCTCCGCCTCCCATTTTTGAAACAAAAACAACATAAATCGAAATTTCTTAAAATATGTACTTGTTCAGTCCAACTCTGTTTAGATATACACTTACATATTCATAAATTCTAAATAATTATTATATAATTACAAAAGCTAAAAGTATTTATAATACTATTTTACTCACATGGCAACATGGAATAAAAAAACATCTCAGGTCGGGAAGTAATATTATGTCTGCAATTCTCTCACAACTAAGAAAATAGATATATCTTTGTTAAAGTATATTCACATATTCCTTCTTTTTTTTTTTAAGATTCCAGAACAGATTTCAGGGTCTACCTGAACAGGATGTGCCCAACCTTGACATGCGCTAATCTGATTGTTAAAGCTTGTTACGCACAGCAGGGTGTCAGTCCATTCAGCGTTTGGTTTGATTGAATTTTGCGCAAAGCTACACGAGGACTATCTGCGCTAGCCGTCCCTGATTTAGCAGTGAAAGTCTAGAGAAAAGGCAGCTAGTCATCACCACCTACCGCCAACACTTGAGCTACTCTTTTACCAACGAATAGTGGGATTGACCGTCACGTTATAACGCCCCAGCGGCTGAAAGGGCGAGCATGTTTGGTGGGACGAGGATTCGAACTCGCGACCCTCAGATTGTGAGTCGAGCACCCTAACTACCTGGCCATGCCAGGCTCGTCCATCGAGAGACATTTCTTATCTTCTCTTGTGACAGGGCTGGGCGAAGTCTAGGGGTTAGTGTTCTCTGTCTGTGAATCCGAAAGTTCATGGTTTGAGTACCGTTGCTGCCAAATCGCACTCCATAGTTTAGGACCGTTAGTGTTCTCTAAGAGTGAGGGTTAAATCACACAATTCATTAAGACAAGAATAGTCCTAAAGCTGACGATGGATGCATGCTGTTGACTAGCTGCTGCCTGCTTTTTTGTTTGTCAGCCGAAATATTAGAGACGGTCATGCGCAGTTCTTATGTAACTTTCTAAGAAATTCTAAACCAAATAAGTAAGTAAATCCCTCTGTGACGTCCGTGTGGGTTGAATTGTGAATATAGCGTGAATGATTTGGTTGATATAGTGATCACGAGGAAAAAAATGGAATGTTGAAAAGCCCCGTTTTCACTTTTTCTTTCAATGTGACTAATCTTATAACGTGTGTAGCTTGGCATTTTGGGAAGTTCTGATGGTACTGAAGATGTTATAAATAGTTATCATGGCATCCTGGAGCCGGAAGTAACGACACCGCCCGAGGATATAAGGGGTCAGAACAGTTCATTAACCATTATCATATAATTATAGACTAAAGAAATAAGATATAATTACAGGATGTGACTTCAATTATTGACAATAATTAGATGCATGGTTCGAGTTCCGCGTTAATCAATCATGATTATTATAGTATGTAATGACAGATGCTCATAACAATAATTAGATGTAATTACAGTTTAAAGAAAATGTGACGCCAATTCTTTATAATAATTGCAGTCAAGTTTCGCAGTCATATATAATTATAATTTGTAATGACAGATTCTCAGGACAATAAATGGGAATGACTATAGTTTAAAAAAAAAAAAACATGGTCCGGTTTCATAAAGCACAATTATAGTTTAAAAAGAACATGGTCCGGTTTCATAAAGCATAATTGTAGTTTCAAAGAAACAACAGTTGGATAGGTAATGACAATAATGGAAAATAACCATAGTTGTAGCAAGATATAATGTTGTCAACTTCCTATGGGAGAAGTTTAAAAAGACGTGAATAGGAGCTTACGTTAATTCTGTCTACAATCAGGACGTGATACTAATTATTGACAGTAGTAGGTGGTAGTTATAGCTGTAGTTTTATGAACCCACCATATTTAATTATAGAGTGTTCAGATTCTCAAAACGATCTCCACTGAATGTAAGTACAGGTTAAATGAGAACACCATGTGTTTTATAAAGTGCACCTTCAGGTGTTTAAACACGCTATTGAAAAAGCTTGTATGTGTATATATAAATATATATATATATATAAGTGTAACCTTCAGATTAATGGCTTCTTTTTTATTGGTTACTACCATTGGGTAACTTATTATCTTTGCTTGTAACAATAATCATTTGAAAGAATTGATCCCCAAAAAATTAGATGAAATCACTCATTTTTTAATGCTGAATACATAGAAATTCCAATAAATAGTTACAAAAAATAACTGAAATGTTTATGGCATTTCTTCTTACATGACCTCAGCGGGACAACGGTTTAGTTTTATTTTTTTCCTGCAGTCTGAGGATTGCAGTTTCAAATCTCTATCATCGAATATGTTCGCCCTTCCAGCCGTGGGGGCGTTATCAAGTAATGGTCAATCCAACTATTTGTTGGTCAAAGAGTAGCCCAAGAGTTGGCAGTGGGTGGTGTTGACTAGCTGTCTTCCTTCTAGTCTATCACTGCTAACAGCTAGCACAAATAACCATCCTGTAGCCTTGCATGAAATTTTGAGCACATCAACCATCAGGCTATGCCAGGCCCTGGAACAGTGGTAAAACTACGGAGTTACAAAGCTAAAATTCGGGAATCGATTTCCCACGATGAACGCATAGATAGCATAATGTGGCTTTGCTCTAAAAAATAAACAAACGAACAATTCTTCCTACACTATATGAATAGTTAAGAAAACATGCTTAAAAAGTTGATGCCGCCAGATCGACCACATTGGTAATTGGATGATTTAGTTGAAACAAAGTATTGATTTAGTTTCTGAGTAAAACAATAACTGTGCTGAATTTCTTTCTTTCTTTATTTTTTTATGGAGTTTGATTTAACCACTTGCACCTAACATGTTAATTAATCTCTTGGTTCCGTTTTTCATTGGACAATAGCTCATACAAAACAATCAAAAGTACCCGTCCCCAGTGACGGAAAAGTTTAAGTTAATATGGCAAAAGTACCCGCCCTCATTGACGGAAAAGTTAATCTAGCAAAAGTACCCGTCCCCAGTGACGGAAGAGTTTAAGTTAATCTAGCAAAAGTATCCGTCCCCAGTGACGGAAAAATTTAAGTTAATCTAGCAGTGTAAGTTATTTTATGGACTTTTAAAAATTTAATTGTGTTGCACTCTTGGTTTCACTCTGAGCTACTTATACCGCCCACCGCGAAAAGTAATTGTTGAGCATTTCAGTCATGCTAAGAACCGCTTAACAATAACATACGGTAAATCTATATTATAATTCTTTAAGTTACGTCACATTTTGAAATGTGAACGATAATGTGATTAATTCCTAACACCTTAGTATAAAATATCTTGCTTGCGAAATATAATTTGGCATCAACATTATTCATGCCCGTTTTCCCGCCCTTTCAATAGAGAATGTTGAGTGCTGCCTGCGTGGCAGCTTTTCAAATGCAGCGCGGGAAGCGGCCGCCGTAAACTGTAGACAAGACGAACACTCGGACAGACACGAAAGTTCACAATACATAAGATATTGAAAACTGTTGTGAACGAATCTAGCTTTTCCAAGGTATTACATATCTTACTTTAGGCTAAAACAAACAGTTGTCAGCATAAACAAGCTATAATTTTTATTGCTATGGTGTAGTATATATCAACAACACCGAAAGAATGGGTCATGTTATATTTTAAAGAAACGGACACAAGGTTACTGAAATGATTAAACAATTACGAACTTACTCAACGACCCCTTATTCTCAACTTCCAGACGCTTACCTATGTCACGAACCCCAACCACAAAACGCATAAAACTGGTTCAAATGAATAATATATTTCTCAGTCTTATGCCAGTGGCTTTAAATTAAATTGTCCAAACTTGGCATTCATGTGTGCAATTAATTTTTTTTCTTTATTAGACTATATTATGACTCAATGATTTATTTTTTTTTAAATTTCGATTCAATTTTATATATGCTACTTAATCTTTGTTTTATTTTACAGGGTCAATAGGAAAATTCTAGCATGAATATTAAATCCACGTGCTTGAGATGTAGTGGAGTAGAAAGATGTTTAACATTAGTGGGGGAGGGCGGCGAGATTGGATGGACACGCCCTGTAGCACACGCACGTGCAGACTGACGGCCGACAAGCGGTATGGCCCCCCTTTACATCATACATATTACGGTTATTATGTAACTACCAACGAACCACGCGATCACCATTTTCTTTCTCTCTCTCTCTTTCTATGAAACATATTATTAATGAAAGTGTGTGTGTGGGGGTCAAAAGTTATGTTGGCCCTCCCAAAGATTAGCATGAGCCAGACCCCCCATAACCCCTCTCTTCCTATTCCAATGCAATGTATTATATTTCTCTACTTTATAAAAATAATTTATATTACAATCCATATTACTAATCAAAATATGTAGTTAAAATGACCAGACATTTTTTTCCATCCAGACATACAATAATATACATATTGTTACGTCTCCGTTTC
>NW_013665782.1:924775-927575 GCF_000517525.1 Limulus polyphemus | reverse complement strand
TTTTACAGTTAAACGATATGTTCGTGCATGTGTATCACTGGTGGGTAGGGAATTCAACTAAAAACTCATCTTTTAAAACTCATCAGAACTCTAATTTATTAAGTTTTACAGTTAAACGATATGTTCGTGCATGTGTATCACTGGTGGGTAGGGAATTCAACTAAAAACTCATCTTTTAAAACTCATCAGAACTCTAATTTATTAAGTTTTACAGTTAAACGATATGTTCATGCATGTGTATCACTGGTGGGTAGGGAATTCAACTAAAAACTCATCTTTTAAAACTCATCAGAACTCTAATTTATTAAGTTTTACAGTTAAACGATATGTTCGTGCATGTGTATCACTGGTGGGTAGGGAATTCAAAACATTTAAAAATGTTAAATGTTAATTTTTTACTACCTTATCAGATTTTCATAAACATGCTTTGTATGCATGTGTCTTCTCCTTCATGCTGCAGAAATAGTTAAGATGTATTTTGAAACCAGGATGTCATTTGTCGTATTACTTGCAGATACAAAGACTGAAAACATCAGTTGTAAACAAGGATGTATTAGATCAAACGTAAGCAAGGTTCTGTTGGATCTAACATGCCCTAGGTGAATATGACAAAGTTGTACATTCAAGTTACTTTTAAGATCTTAGCAAGGGTCAATGATTAACAAAGTCTCTGCATAACAGAGAGCTTGCTCATTCATAGACTGAGCCTGAAATAAACCACGTAGGTTCAGCTCACAAGTTACTTATAATATATACACAGTTATTATACTATAACTCTAATGAAAAATTTAACATTTTTATTACATATTCTGAGCATTAATTATTTTAGTCTAATATTTCTTTGTTTTTGTGATAGTTATATTTAAGAAATAATTCAAGAAAAGTACTTATTGCACATGTATCACTTAGAAATCAAAAACTTTTTCTTTGTTGTTTATCTTATGAAACAGTGCAATATACAAAGAAAGTTTATCTTAAAACTACTGAACCTTTTCTTAATACTAGCTTATTATTATTCAAATATAATTGATCAGTGTTAAAGAGTAAAATCTAAAGATTGAATAATTGCACCATATTGTAAAGTTCTCACTATAAAATATTATAGAGGAAAATAAACTTGCTGAGTATTAGAAAATCTGAATCTAAATATAATTTAACACGATACAGTAAATATTTAAGAAATATAGATAGACTGGGTATTGAAGTTCATGGTGGTATTTAAACTGTAAAAATTAGGCACATTTTAATAGTTTAATTACAGAAGTATAAAAGGTCCAAATATTATTTTAAATGTATGGTATGGCAAGTCATCTGTGGTATTTCTATAAAATGACTAAATTTGAATCTCAAAAGTTGTGTGTTTCATAATTGTTAGTGATTTGTTTGTGGAATTTTGTACAAAGCTATAGAAGGGCTACCTGTGCTAGCCATTCTTAATTCTGAAGTGATAAGCTAAAGGGGAGATAGATAATCAAAACCACCCATTATAAACTCTAGGACTACTCTTTTACTAATGAATAATGGGATTGACCATCACATTATAATTCTTCCAAAGCTGAAAGGTCAAGAACGTTTCATGACGGGATTTGAACCCATGACCCATATATTGCAAGGTGTTTGATTTCAAGCAGCTAAGAATGTTTCTTAACAGCTAAGAATGTTTATTAATGGCCATCTTTATGATTAAACTTGGTGGTTGAGCTACAAGTTCCTTCTGTGGCCTTCATGAAAGACAATGGTTTAAGGAATGTCTCAGTTTTAAACCATTATACTAAAAAAGATATGTAGATAAAACTTATCATCTTCCATGATGTTGTTTAGACATTCTAGAATATCTGAATAGTAATCATAATAGAGTTCATTACACTGTTGAACACCAGCATGATCATAAACTTGCTTTGTTAAATATAGTAGTTCGTAATTGTGATGTTTACCATACAAATACATTTATTAGCTTCTTTTTCGGCTTTACGTGCTTGTGTACCGATATTTTACAAGAAAATCTTTACAAATATCATCATGTATATAACATTTCAAGGTAAAAATGAGGTTCTATGGTAACAAACTTTTTTAGCCTCATAAGAATAGTTTTGAAATAAATGAGTTATTTTAATAATAATAGAGCTAATGATATTTACACTCTCAAAAACGTTTTTCATTTATATGTTTAAAAAAACAATAACAGTGCACTTACTTTTAGCCATAGTTCTAAAGAAACTACAAAAAATATATTTGAATTATTATTTATAAGTAGTTCAGCTCTTAATTTCAAAGATATATTAGTATACAAACATTCAACTTATACAAGCTTTAAGTTTTGAATATTATTAAAGAATTCAAAACCATTATTCAGTGTGTATCATTAATATAGTCTCCCAAAAGATCCACAAAGTAATGGATGATTCTAAGTTCCAATGGATCTTGGTGAGCATCCTTCCATACAAAATCTCCAGATGGAAATAATGTTGGGCTTTGTACTTTTCATAGATGTTTCAAGTATCTGTCAGTGTTCCTGTCTGGAAATGGTGTTGGGCTTGTACTCTTTACAGATATTTCAAGTCTGTGTGTGTTCCTGTAATGAATCAATATTGAACTTGTACTCCTCATGAACTGTTTAAAGTGTCATGTCTTTACCAGTGTTCCTGTCTGGAAACAACATTGGGCTTGTTACTCTTCACATACGTTTCAAAGTATCTACTATTGTTTCTTTCTGGAGACAATGTTGGGCTTGTTACTCTTTTCAGATGTTTCAAAGTATCTACTATTGTTTCTTTCTGGAGACAATGTTGGGCTTGTTACT
>NW_013665782.1:905407-923966 GCF_000517525.1 Limulus polyphemus | reverse complement strand
CCACGTATATATAACATACAGAAGATATTAAAATTATGGTATATTTCCTTTTTGAAAAATCTGCAAGCACAATAGGAATAACCATTAACTTTTGTGTGCATGTGAATGTTCAAATTTCATATTGTGTCTTTTGGAGGGTTAAAATTTTTTGTTTTAATTTCAAAATGAGTTTACATTTTGTATGTGATAAAAAGATGCTTACAGATATGCTAGGCTTATGATGCATTAACACCTTTTTTTTGCATTTAAAACCATATCTGAACATTGAATTATGTTTTATGACCTGAGGCTTGCTCAGTAATAAACATGTTTCTAAGGGATTTATTGTTATCTGAACATTGAATTATGTTTTATGACCTGAGGCTTGCTCAGTAATAAACACGTTTCTAAGGGATTTATTGTTGCAGTTTGGTTGATTTCAGTAAACTGGTGGTAAATAAATCATCAGTAGTATTATTAAAAAGGTATATCAGTCATTTATATTTACTGAAACACACTTAATTGTTGTTGTTTTAAAAAAAAGTAAGCTGTTTACAGTAAGAAAGAATGTTTATCAAGAAAAATAATAGTGTATGAGTGGAAGATGAATAGATGTTCAATTATTACTGAATTGTTTGGGTAGGTTTTTTTTAGTTTTTGCAAGAATATTCAATGTGTGTTCAATTATTACTCAATTATTTAGGTACTTTTTAGTTATTATTATTTTTTAATAACAGTCTTCAAGTGGAGGTTGGGTGTTCAATTATTTAGGTCAGGTTTTTTTAGTTCTTGTTATTTTATAATAACAGTCTATGGGTGAAGGTTGGGTGTTTTACAATTGTAAAAATTAAGGATGCTTTCTATTCACAGGTATTTCAACTTTGGCTTCACTAATAACATCCTTATAATTACCTCAATAGTTATGGGGGTAATTATCATGCCCACAACTGGCTGTAGATATTTAGTGAGGTTTGGTTCTGGTGTCAATACTCTGGCCCAACTTTGATTTTCTCATGCTAGCTGTCTTGTTTTTCATGTACAATATTTTGATATCCTCAATGCTTTTAGAAAGATATTGCCACAGAAATGTTCCTTTTAAAATTACACCTTTTTGTATTCCTTAACAAGTGGTATATCTTTTCACTGTTCATGTGTCCAACATGAGGTAAAAGAACTGTATGCACACACCTGAGCTTCCTGGGCAAGTTGGTATGCTATCTTTAAATCGGCAAGCTGCAGAGCCAGTTCAAATCTGTGTTCTGGGTCTGTTGAGACAGCAAGGGCTTGGGCCTTGAAACCCTGTAAGAAAGAAATCAGTTTCCTCTAGTTTGTGACTTAGCACAAAAAATTGTTATAAAAAACTAACATACAAAGTGAATTAAAAATCACAAAAGTATGAAGAGCAAATTACAAATATGATCACATCAAGAACTACCTGTATTAGATGTACATTATTTAATATTCATTGAAGCTTTAATGCAGAAAAGTATAGCTTACCTATTTCTGGACTTTATACAAGTTTTTTAAACAATATTTGGCTGAACATTTTCATTAGATTTTACAGAAGTTAGTACTGAAGTAATTTAGTACATCCTGATAATATTAAAACAAAAGCAATTTAAATGGGTTTTCATAATATTAAAAATGGGACAAACAGTAGTTTTAGTTGAAAATATCCTATTGGATTTGGATATTTTCAAGCTGTTAAAAAAAATGTGCAATGGGCATGATCTATCACTTCATTATACTATAATATTAACCTAGTTCCTTTGTCACTGTTCTTTGAAAAGTTAATAAGGATGTTATGTCCCCAATCCCTGTTGTTTGGATCGTGCTAGCTGTTGTTGTCGTTGCCACTATGTGACCACCTGTGGCAACACAAGGTGGGCAACTTTATTTATTATGACTACCAGTCCTCCCACTCTTTAATACCAGGACAACTTCTACTATACTGAGAAGCTAGTACACAGCATCAATGAGCTAGAAGATGCAATACCTATTATGTGTGAAACATGTGCAAGTAGTATCATGTGTGCATAAGCCATGAGGTAATCCCTTAACTCTCTCAACACGAGCTCGGTCTATTTAACCGACCACGTGACCTATTTGTACTCGTTTAGTCTTCATAGATTTTATACTACTAACTTTTAATATATTTAATATAAATTTGGCAGTCTTTCAGCTAACATTACAAGTCTTTCACATACAAAAAGGTCTGTCTGTGAATATATCGAATATTTGTTTGGAATAGTCTGTGTGCAAAGTGATTTTCATGTTAAAAATACTTTTTCTTCATCTCAAAAATCCCAAATTTCATTTATGTATTCTATAAAATCTCCTAAATACATTTCAAATGTTTGTTTTCAGTAAAACTTTATATTTTTATCTGTTATTTTCTCTACCCTAACTCTATATAAGGTTGGTCAATTTGACCAACCTCGTAACCACCACAAAAATATCAAAAGTCTAAATTACCCTTTTCTCTTTCTAGAATGACTTCAGATTGTAACATGACACTACAATTGTTTATCCCAAGTAACTTTAAACTCATAGCAGTATACATCTATCTATAATTAAATTTTATTGTTTTATTGCCCTTTGAATTGTGGCTAACTACTATTTGTGCCATTATAAGTTGTAAATCACTCAAGGAATGTGCAGCTCACAATACGCTATTGAATTACATTACTCACCAGCTGTTCGTGTGCGTGCCTCGTGAAACATTTTTTATTATATTACTATTATTTATTTTACCTAATCTAACCGTAACTAATCAAAACAGATCCCAATTTTTACATCTTAGTAACTTTTATAATAATAAATAAAGAATAAACACGAAAAACAAGAAATAAAGTACATACCCGAATATTCTTTTTTTCTGCCATAAACTGTCGATAACACTTAACCCTACTTTTTTCTTTATACTAATGGTTGTAATGCACTAAATAATTTTTATCTAATTAAATAATGCACCAAAGAACATAAAATAATAACATGCAAAAAGTTGACAATTTCCCCTAACTCTCACAATTTTTCTGTTTTTCTAACTGTTCAACAAGAGACATTACAAATTCATCCAAGCCAGTCGTTATCTTTCCCGTGGAAATGAAGCTTGTAATAACAGTGAAACTGACAATTCTCCATTCAGGAAACAATGTAATATAAAACATAAATTGATAGATGAAAACCTTGGCTTTCTATTGGTTATAGAATATATATATATAATTAAATGTAAGAGAGAACTATTAACAAATCCTGAGAAACAGGATGTGATTGGTGGGTGTGACAAGAGGGGTCTGATATTATATTTGATAGCTCTGTAACCAAACAAAATTAAAGGCTATAAAAATTATGGTTTGTCTGAGCAACAACGATTTTATAGTGAGTAATTTACATTTAATTTCATACTTATTTGAGGGGTAGTGGATAAAATAGAAATGAAGAGATGCCCAGAGAAAATATGTCACCTTTATCACATCAGGGTAAATGAAAGATTTTTTAAAATATTGCCTTATAAAATTTAAAACTTATATACTATTAAAATATGGATTATTAGCTAAGATATTACACTACACTAATTGGTATAACATAAACAAAAGGTAGTTTAATACAGTTTTGAATGTAAGTTACTGAAACCTTGCGACATGTGCAGGAAAGGATGCCTGTGTCAATAGGGTTAAAGGAAATGCTATATGATTGTCTGATTCATATCCAACTTAATATCAGACCAGATGTCATTAGATTATATATGTTGGTCTTTCTAGACCATCCCATCCACAGCATCAAGATTTTTCTCCTCCATAAAACTATCACCTGATTCATATCCAACTTAATATCAGACCAGATGTCATTAGATTATATATGTTGGTCTTTCTAGACCATCCCATCCACAGCATCAAGATTTTTCTCTTCCATAAAACTATCACCTCTTCCAACCCAGGCTCAGTCCCTGGGACCGACCTCATAACCATTTTGCGCTTGTTATAGTTTTCATGCTATAACTTTTAAATTAGTAAGAGTATGGTAATGAAATGTGGCAGTAAACATTACAATGATTTCATATGCAAGATATAAATTTTTTAATATCAAATCTTAAGGTTTGTAAAGCAATGATTCTCTCATGCCTTTTTTTCTTTTCACACTTTGCCTATCCAACATGCAAAGTAATTTTCATTTTAAGATTAAAAATACTTTTATGCATCAGAAAATTTTCAAATTTCATATGCAAAACCCTTATAATGTCCAGATAGTTATCAAATGTTTCTTAAGAAAAACTTTATATTTTGTGTGTTATTTTCAGTAAGGAATCTCTGTACACATTTGGTCAATTTGACCAATCTTGTAACCACACTAAAAAAATTAAGAAATAAATATAAATTTTGCCTTTTTCATTCTAGAATAACTACAAGTTATAACATGAAAACATAAATGTTTAGACTAAATAGCTTAAATCTCATAAAATTATACACACACACACACATATATATATATATATATTTATTATTTTTATTACATTGCCCTTTCAGCCATGCCTTACTAACAATACAGAAGTGACAATGATGCAGCACATGTGCACTCAATAATATAAAACTGACCTTTAGTCTTTACAAAGTGACCTGTCTTGGCTGTGTTTTAGTAGACTAGTATTTTGTAAAATACAGTCCCATTTCAATTATTATACATTATATATGTATATAGATTATTACTATTTAGTAACAAGTTCATAAACTTGTTTTTCTCAAAATACAGAACAGTAAATAAAGTAGTAAAGCAAACATGTTGACACAGGTTGCTAAGCTTTTTAAAATTTTGCACATGGAGGATATGAAACAAAATACTTTTTTTAGGTTTTATATATACTTTTGAATAACTAAAAAAGCATAAATTACTACATCAGTACCTTAGAATTCCACTATAATTTATCAAGCTTAGTAACTAAGCTGTATTTCAGTCTAAAAAAATTTGAAATTTTGAGCAGACTAAAGACACAACCAACCTTATTGAAATCTTGGTTCGAAAGAAAGAAATGGCATCCAAACATGTTAAAATGGCTGAGAAAGCCACTAGGGGACATTCTGAGCTTCCGATTGGTTGTTCATGTCATATATAGAAGTAGGTATATATAAGGGAGCATTACCAAAAAATGAAAATAGGTGGGTGGGGTGCCACTGTGTTTGATTTATTACGTGAGTAATATCTTAGCAAATAGAAAAGATAAGACCTTATTTTATATTCTAGCTTGTCAATATCTGTAATTCGAGTTCCTAATTTGTATGAAACTGTAGACTTAGTATTTTGACATCACAAACATCTAATTTGAACCAGTGCTGCATTCAACATACCACAAGACACACAAAAATCAATGTTTATCTGTTTTTTAATATTTGGTTTTAAATTAAGAAATTGAGTAAGGTATAATACTAAAATTTGAATAATAATCTACAGTTTGATACCAAACTTATTGACATAAATTCATGAAATAGCAGTTCAGTAAAATTTTGAATGTGAGTCAACAAACGCAATGACATGGCCTGGGTTATTTCTATAAAAATTATATTTATAATTTAACTTAATATCCTACAAACATTACCTAACATTCATTATATTTAAACTATTTGCTGTTTATTTGTCCAACTCGGCAAATAATCCAAATCTCTTTGTAAAACAGCAGTGTCTTCCTCACACCCAGCAACACTCAATATTTTAATATCATCAGCAAATTTAAATAATTTTTGACCATTTTCCTATCTATGTCATTGTTGTAAATCAGGAGAAGCAAAGGTTCTAAAACTAAGCGCTGATGTTATTATGTGATATTAATCCAGTTTGACTAAACTCCATTTATAGCAACCTTCTGCTTTCTTTCATTCAACCTGTTTTATATCAAATGACCCAACCTATCCCTTACACCTAGAGAAATAATTTTTTAATGTGACACTGAAAATCCAGATACACCAAATTCACACTCATACCCTTATCTATATAAGCAGTAACCTATTCAAAGAATGTCAAAAGATTACTAATGCAAGGTTTTCCTCTAGTGAAACCATGCTGACTATACAACTAAACTTTAAACTGTTTATACCCAGTTCTGTATGTCAACTATCAAAGAGCTTTAAAAACAATTTCTGCTAAACCGTCAAACTTGACTAGCTTCAGCATGTTACATTTACAAAATAACTGAATAACTACAGGAGGTTTCAAACTATTTCTATAGAATTATAGCTTACATTTACAGCTAGAAACTCATTTATATGGATTCCCAGCCAAAAAAGCATGGAATAAATCAATTATTAACAACATTAATACCAAGACAGGCTAAACTAATGTAGTTAATTTTCTATCCCCCCTTCACCATAATCATTATCTTGAAACAACATATAAAGGGATGGGGTATGTCAGGTATATTTTTAATTTAATGAACACACAATTAACAGTGAATGTCCGAGATGACAATAATGCAGGAATGAGAAATATTTTAAGCTTCTTGAGGGAAATTAGTTACTTGTATATAAATATTCAGCCCAGAAAACAGGATTTGTGCGATCAGGACTGTCTTTAATTCACATTTGATACTACAAGGCTACCTGTAACTCACCTGAATCACTCTTTACAAATCTTAAAACACCTGTCATCTATTTAAGTCTTTCAACTGCAAACCATTAAAGCTTTTCATAAAAGTATTATATGCAGAAACTCGTTACATATATTTAGAGTTTGTGAATGTGAACAAACTCGGGAGTGTTTTAAAAATAATCAAATGTTCACTTTAATAATTATAACAGTTTAGATATACAACATGACAACTATTAATGTGTAGAACAAATGCGAATGTGAACAAATTTCTAGGAACAAACTCGGGAGTGTTTTAAAAATAATCAAATGTTCAATTTAATAATTATAACAGTTTAGATATACAACATGGCAACTATTAATGTGTAGAACAAATGCGAATGTGAACAAATTTCTAGGAACAAACTTGGGAGTGTTTTAAAAATAATCAAATGTTCACTTTAATAATTATAACAGTTTAGATATACAACATGGTAACTATTAATGCGTAGAATTTTATTTTTGAAAGTCTACTGTATTTGTTCCTCTTTACAAAACAACTAGGTAAGTGCAGAATTTTAAGAAATGTTATATTACAATACAATCCCAGAGCCTTTCACTCTCATCAAACATTTCAGGATATTTAAGGGACATTTTTTGTTTGTTTGTTTAAGGCTCTGGGATTACAGCTTTCAAATTCAAGTACTTACATGATTTCAATAAAACTCAATATAAGATTGTTCTTATTAAGTGTAATTAATAATCACAAAAGTTCAACTTTGGTTATATCAACAGTGAAACACTTGAAATGTTTCTGGGTGAGAAAAAACAGTCATTTTTCAATGGTTTAAACATATCAAAATATATATATAAGGACATACCACAAGGAAACCTCAAGTGGTCTTGTGGTACACCCCATCTCACAATGGGCACTTATAGAGACAGGGCATATGGTATGAGAACTTTCTGTTATCCTAGCTCAATGTAGGTTTTAAGTAAGTATACCATGGGAGGTAACATTAGCTGCCTAGTGGGATACCATTGAATGACAAAAGGGTCCATAAAGGGAAATGGTACACATTCTACTCAAAGATGGTGAAGCAATGGAAGAATGGAGACCTGTGGAAGCAAAAAACCATCAGGAGGTAAAACATGCCAGAAGGTATAGAAATGGAAAGGGATGTGTAAAGACAGTCAACATTCCTGCCTGGAAAAGCTTGCCTAAGTGCTGGCAAAGATGAGGTGGAGGAAAATGAAAAGGTGATGAATAGAATACAAGCATCAATATCCCAAGACAAACACATCACTGAAGATGGGCACATCCTGGAAAAGAAAAAGGTTCATGAAAATAGGGATCCCAGGATAGGGACAGAAGATGATGAAGACCCTTAAAACACGAGGACCATGATACAGCACACAGAACTGTCTAACAAGACACGGAAGCCAAACCAGGTCTGAACGGTCCAACAGAACAGAGGTGGAAGGAAGAGAGGTAGGAAATAAGTATGGTTTACCCCCCAAGTGGTTGAAGTAAGAGGAAGAAGGGAAAGGAGAAGTGTAGTGGAAGAGGGTGTGAGATGCACCTAGAGGATAGACATCAAAACAAGGCAATCAGAGGAAACAACAGGAAGAAATAAATCAGAAGAGAGAGATGGTAAAGGGCAGAAAGGCAATAGCTTGAATGAGGGCATATATAGAATTGAGCAAAATTCCAGCAAGGTCTCAGTCAAGCAAGGGAGCAGGGCAAAGAGAATAGAGGAGAGTGAAGGAGCTGAACAGAACAAAAAGGATGAGGTAAGAAACACATCTTGATACTGGGAAAGGAGAAAAGTCATGGACATGGCCAATCGACAACTAAGAAGGGCCATGTTCATGACTTTTCTCCTTTCCCAGGCTGGTAAAAAAGAAATAAAGGAGGTGCACAGAATTATTGCTTGGAGGAAATGGATGGTGGAAAGACCAGTGACAAAAGATCCACCACCAAAGGTGATAGACAAATACAGAGGAAGGATAAGAAGAATGTGATGAGAATAACATCACAGTTGTAGAAAGTCTGATCTGATAGGCAACAGACTGGGAAAATTCCAAATATGAGGGCGGAGGGAAAATAACCCTCAATGAAAAGGGAAGTGTGAAAGTGCAAATCAAGAAAGAGAGAAGATAATGAAGAGGGGAGGAGGGGGTCTATTAAACAAGCTCATCAAGGCAAAGATGGTCTGAGTGGTGCCAAAAAAAGGACCAAGAAGGATAGTAGTGTGTAAATCCAAGGTATGGAAGGATGAGACAAATTAGCGAGAAGGTATAGAGAAAGAAGTAAAACTAGGCCTGGATGAGAAAAATGACAGAAGAGGAATAGAGGACTGTAAGAGTGGAAGCCTGGAATAAAGAATAAAAAAGGATGGGGGTGGCAACTGGCAAGGAGGAATGTGTAAAACCAAGAGTAAACCCCACAAAAGATCTGGGGGTGCAGAGGGTACTCCGCTGACAGAATAAGGACTGGCCAAGAGAGTTGGTTTGTCAATAAGAAAGTTCCTGACAAATGTTGAAAACAGGCACAGAAGTGTATAGATAATAGCCAAAAACAAATTCTTCCCTTTTCTTCAGTTTGTTTGTATTTTTGTTAACAAACATAATAATAATAAAAAATGTTCGTTGTGGTAAATGAAATAATAATTTGATCTAATTTTTCTTCTTCCCAATTTGTAAAAAAATCCTTACGTGATAGAAAAAAATGAATATTATTTTCAAAATCTGCGTAGCTGAGTTATGGAAAATCTGTTATTAAAACCAAAACAACTTATATGAAGTTTAATTTCACAGGCCCGTGTTATAAATTACCATCATTCAAGAAGTCATGATAAAATATTAAGGTTTTAGAAAGAAAAGCTAAGGAAAAGGAAAATCAAAGTTTCGTTAACAATGCAAATCTCATTACATTGAACTCCGACAAGAACTTTTAACACATCTGGTCAATAAAGTCTCGAGGAGAAAAATGAGGATTCATAAGTGTAAAATGCAGGAGGAGTCATTGCACATGGAGGTGGGTCACACACTCCTATTGGTGGAGGGTTCTGCTACATCATGCAGTAGCACAACTTTACGTGGTTTCAGCTGAGATTTGGTGGGAGTTTTCACAGTGCTGGTGGCATGCAAGTTTCTTTGGCAGAACATATGGAAGAGCTGAGGAAGATAGGTATTCTGTGTTAAGAGGTATTTGTTTCAGAAAGATCTAGTTTATTTGCAATGTTAGAACTTTATAAAACTTGTGTATCTATATTTTAAATTATGACTAAAGTATACCCTTTGTAAAAACATTATAATGTATGTAAGGCTTATGAAAACTTACCATAAAAATACTAAGTAAAGATGTCAGAGATGTAATAAATTCATAAACAACAATTTACAAGCATAATGAAGTGATTTATTTTGGAGGGAGCATACTACATATTTTGACAGAACATTGAATTGTGTTCTGTCCCCCACAAATAAACCATTTTATTATTCTCATAAATCATTGTTTGCCAATTTATAATTATGTTAGCATAATGTGGTTCCATACTCGAGTGCATCAGAGATGTGCACAGGAATTTGCTAAGCATGAGTAATCTACACACATTTCCTCATATTATTAAAATGAACAACAATAAACATAAAACACTTCACTAGCCTGCTTTTCCAGAAAGTGTGCTACACGAGTTCTATGTTCCTTAGGAATTGTGGGAAGAACTTTATCTGCAGTCTCAAAGTCTCTTCGCATCACAGCTGTCTGGTACTCCAAGACAGAAAGCAATAGTGAATAAGAAACAACATTAAGTTCTTTATCACCTAAATACAGTCTGCTGTCTTTAGGAATGTAGCCCAAGAGGTACATGGTTCTGTAATAAACAGTTGTAATTAATGTAAAATAACTTTAAATGAATACATAAACTAGCAGCTGTATGATTACCTCAATCATGACCTGACCTTTCATGAAATTTAACTATGTTTACATTAAAAAATGTCTACGTATGTAACAAAATAAAAAATAACTACTACTACTTAACATGTTCACTTTAATTTCAAATCAAATTAAACCACCAAGACTGCTTTAAAACAGCTTCAAAACAGTTGTGATTACATAAAAAGATTACTGATATTGTGTAGTACTGTAATATTGCTGACATATTTACATATTTTGGGAAATAAAAATATAATTTTAACTGCTGATGGGAGATATTTGGTCAAAAGTATAAACTGCTTAAATTTAAAGTAAAATATTTCTATGAAATTTTGTTATTGAAAATGACCTAACCCAATGACACTTTCAACAATATAAAACAAGTTTCTTTTTATAAGCTGTACTATTTCCTATAGATCATTTTCCAGGCGGTTCTGCTATGATTAGTGTTTGGCAAAAAGCTTCAGCAGATATTTCCTTTGCAACATCTCAACCAACAATTGGTCCAGTTATCAATGATATTTTCAAGTTTTGAACAACTCGACTTACAAGATCTACATGTGCCGATGTTTCCATTTATCAACGTGATATTTTAAGATCTGTGCAAGAACTCAGCTAACAGATGTTTCCACATATAAAAGCTATCTTCAAGTTTTGTACACCAAAAAAAAACTTTACTTCAAGTTTTTTTTTTCTGAAATTTCTTATAACATAGTGCTACATCAGAAGGAATTTATCAATATTACTCAAATTTTTTTGTTTATTCAAAACATTTATATTTTTATCTACCACGAATATACTTAATACTGTTTTGAATAAGGTACCTAAAAAATCATTTATAGATACCAAAGTGCATGATGTTTTATTGGGAGTAACATCCAATACAGCAATGTCCTTGAAACCCAAAAACAAACACTTGCAATTACTTTGTAATAAAATGTTTTGCAGGCTGACAAAATACAACAAATATTTTCTAGATTGACAAGTCCACCCTATTTAGTCTATATGTTTTGTGAATTGACAAAATCCAGCCTGTTTCAGCCTACATCATTTTCTATGTTGAAAAAATTCAGGCTATTTCAATTTACATTGTCTTATAAATTGATAAACTCCAGCCTGATTCACTCTACATTGTGACTAGATTAACAAATTCCAAACAGTTTCAGTTTACATCGTTTTCTAAGTTGATAAAATCCAGCCTGTTTTGTATATTGATAAAGTCTAGCCTGATTCAATCTACATTGTTAAGTACATTAATGAAATCCAGTCTGATTCAGTCTACATTGATAAGTAATTTAATGAAATCCAGACTGATTCAGTCTACAATGTTTTGTATATTGATAAAGTCTAGCCTGATTCAATCTACATTGTTAAGTACATTAATGAAATCCAGTCTGATTCAGTCTACATTGATAAGTAATTTAATGAAATCCAGCCTGTTTAAGTCTACAATGTTTTGTATATTGATAAAGTCTAGCCTGATTCAATCTACATTGTTAAGTACATTAATGAAATCCTGTCTGATTCAGTCTACATTGATCAGTACTTTATTGAAATCCAGTCTACATTAACCTACAAATTGACAAAATTCAGCCTATTTCAGTCTATTGTTTTCTAGTTTAATAAAATCCACCCTAGTTTCAATCTGCCTTTATTTCTAAATTAACAAAGTCCAGCTTGTTTTCTAGGTTCATAAAAATCAGCCCATTTCAGTCTTCATTATTTAGCAGATTAATAAAATCCAGCCTGTTTTAGTCTGTATTGTTTTCTAGGTTGACAAAACTCAGTCTATCTCAATCTATATTAACCCATTTACTGCAGCTGGGATGTACATTTCCCAGTGTGCTGGGAAATATACATCCTAGCTGCAATGAAAGGGTAAATGATTTTCAGTATAAATTACTTGGCTAGATTTCTTCTACAAATCTAAGAAATCCCATGCCACATATTGTTTACTTTAATATATGTCAAGTTTCTGGAGGTGCCTTCATCTAATTCATAAATTCTCATAAAGTTCAAAAATGTCCATACAAAATTCATAGTTGTTGTTTTTTTTTTTTACAGAGAATATTTTCTTTCAAATAAGTTATTAATTAAAAAAATATTTTAATTTAATTTTGTCATAAAAATTCCTATACCAAAATGATCTATCCTTCTACTTCAGAGTCACTTCAATAAAATTAAGTCAAACCTGTCAAGATGGGCAATAGTTACAATCTCTCCTCCTACATAGTAGTTGAGACGATTAACACTGTTGGTGTAAATGAAACAGTCTCCAATCCAAACACCAGTTTTCACTACTTCTTGTACTTCTCCCAACACCTATCAGGTTGTCAGAAACCAAACTTTTGTCAGTAACTTCTGCAAACTCAAATGGCCATGTCTTTCAACACATAAAAAAATAACAATTAACAAAACAAATTCAGTATTAGCTGCTTACTCAGTTTTTCTCACTAATAACAGGAAAACACAAGGTTTCCAGAATGTAAAACTTTGGTGGAGCTTAACTGCATTAACTTAAGCTTCCAGAAAGTAAAACTTCATAAATATGGAGCTTAACTGTATCTATTTAAACTTCCAGAAAGTAAAACTTTACACACATGGAACTTAACTGTATTGATGTATTTTCAAGTAACATTCTTAAGCTTCAGAAGAGGCCACCAACATGTTTGTATAGGTTCATATGAAACACCTTATTCTACTTTTAAAAGAAATCACACTTTTCATTTTAAAAAAATAATTCATTTCATACATCAAATGCATCTTCAACTCCATCCTCAGACAGTCCTTCCTTTGTTTCCTTTGCCTTGGTAACAGCATCAGGACTGTACTTTAGAACATAGAAAGAGTCTTCTGTAGCAATGCTGATCAGTTCACCAGACTCACTCCAATAAACCTGACAAAAGTAAAAAACGTATATACAAGTTTTCTAGTCAATATGAAGTAGCTTTTGTATTCCTTGTTAGCTATGACAGCTTTATTTCAAATATAGAATTACAAATAGGAAATCTTAATTTTCAGTACATTGAACTAACAAAGAACATTAACCCTTTCACGACGAAGTCGACAGACCTCATAATCACTATTGTACTCATTATAGTTTCAATACTATAACTTCTAACAAACTTTGTGTATCTTCACCAGATTTTGTAGACTTTTAGTAAACATTACCCCTCTTTTGTTCACAAAAAATCAGATTTTTTAATGAAGTTCTTGTACTATATATTTGTCTGTGAATAATCACTATTGTACTCATTATAGTTTCAATACTATAACTTCTAACAAACTTTGTGTATCTTCACCAGATTTTGTAGACTTTTAGTAAACATTACCATTCTTTTGTTCACAAAAAATCAGATTTTTTAATGAAGTTCTTGTACTATATATTTGTCTGTGAATATATATAATATTTCTATATACTAGTTCGAGTGTGCTAAGTGATTTCCATATACTTTTCTTCAAAACCTCAAATATTATTTGCATAACCTCTAAAACCTTCTAAATAAATTTCAAACGTTTTCTTTCTGTAAAACATTATATTTTATCTGTTATTTTCTCTACCCTAATTTTATACAAGGTTTGTCAATTTCACTACCTTGTAACCACCAAAAAAATTTGAAATTCCTTTTTCTTTCTTTCTAGAATGTCAAATTATAATAAGAAATTACATTTGTTTATCATAGATAGCTTTAAACTCATAACAGTACATTTATTTATACATAAATTTTTTTGTTTTATTTCCCTTTTGAACCCTGTCTAGCTACTACTTGTGCTATTATAAGTTGTAAACCACTTGGTGAACATGCAACTCACATTACACTATTTAATTACATTACGCACTAGTTACTCACAAGAATAACTCGTGAAAAAATTTTATTATATTATTATAATTTATTTAAATCTTAATGTCCACAAAAAGTTCCCTATTTTTATATTTTAGTTACTTTTATAATAATAGATATAGAATACACAAGAAAAACATGAAAAAAAGTATATCTCCCAAGTCTTTATTTTTTTGCTGTTGACTTTCGATGACACTTAACCCTACTTTTTTATACTAATGGTAGTACCACACTAAATAATTTTTATTTAATTGAATAATGCACCAAAGAACACAGAGTAATAATGTGCAAAAAGCAGACAATGTCCAATAACTATCACAAATTTTCTGACTTTATAACTATGCAACAAAAGCTGTTAAAACTTCATATAAAGCTCATCGATGTGTTTCCTGTGGGAATCAAGCTTGAACTGAAAGTGAAATTGGCAATTCTCTTTACAGAAAACAATGTAATATAATACGTCATTTGATGGATGAAAACATCGACTTTCTATTGGTTATAAATAATATCGTTATTAAACATCAGAGAGAACTATTGCGAATTTCTGAAAGAGAGGATGTAACAGGTGGCTGTGGCAAGAGGGTTCTGGTTGTCTATTTCATAGCTCTGTAACAAAATAAAACTGAAGGCTACAAAAATTATGCTTTGATCATGTGATGTAAATATTATAATAAGTAATTTATTTTAAACTTTGTACTTCTTGGAGGGGTGGTAAATAAATTAGAGAAGAGGGAATGCCTAGAGAGTAAATGTCACAATTCTCACAATATGGGAAATTCTAGTTTTTTTATATTGGCTTATAAAAGTAAGAATGTAAGAACTTAAAACTTATATGCTATTATAATATGGATTATTAGCTACATTTTTATGCTATATTGAAGAGAAAGTAATTAATTAAATTTTGAATGCAACTTTCTAAAACCTCATAAAGTGCAGAGAAAAAGATGCCCATGAAGAGAGAGTTAACATATATGACTAATTATATATAATCTCATATAAAAATTTAGTTAGGATAGTTTTTCTTTGACTTTTCAGAATCTGTATAAAGACAACACGAGACTTTGAATCAAGAACTTTGGTGTTTCATTACTTTTTTTTTCTCTATATACATATAAAATATGTCCAATTTTGTAGTATTTTCAAATATATAGTCAAATATTTTAACTACAAATGTATAACTTTCATACTTGTATCTTCTACAGACATAAGTAATGAGCAGTAATGATAGTCCTAAAATAGTTGTTATTACTACAGGATTAATCAGAATTAATTAACTTGATATTTAAATCTAAATTTTTCATCTCTAGAATAATAATACTAAGGAAAAAATCAATTAAACTACACTGGCCAACAAGTAATTTTCATCAGATATAATTATAGGTGGGCTAAAAAGCTCTTGGAATCCCGATTCCAAATCTATTTTTGGTTTTCCTCTAGCACGTAAAGGTTTCGTGACAAGACCAATCAAATTTCAAAGGTTATTGCCTTAGTTATAATCTAAGTTGTTGTACATTTCTTTTTTTGTAAACGTGTACTGTATAAATTTAACCAAAAGTATGGTATGTATAATGTTTATGGGAATTATACTGAAAAATGAATAAATTTGTAACGTTAACTAGCCTAATGTGTGATTATTACCTAAATTGTGCTGAAATTATCACCAGTCATATTTCGATAACTACATATGCTAGAAGAAAACCGAAAACAGATTTGGAATCAGCATGCAAAACTAACATAGAAAAGTGTGTTTATATCTTTGGTGTGAGAAAAAACGTTCAATTTTGTCAACCAGTATTATTAATAACATGTTAAGAGTACAATAAAAGTAGTAGGTTACTAAAATAAATATCACAGATATTTGTTTGTGAAACTGTCAATAACAAGTTACAATTACAGTAAAACTATTAGCTTACTAAAGTGTGTATTGTTGAGAATACAGACAACATTCTTCAGTTAAACTGTCAGTAATCAATGTTTAATTTTGGTGAAACTAATACATTACTAAAATGTATATTGTAGAATTACTTGAACTATTAATAACAAGTTACAATTACAGTAAAACTATTATTAAGTTGTTAAAATTTTATCACAAGATCTACACACAGTGTTCATTAAATTCATTATGTTCAGTAAAACTATTAGGTTATAAAATACTATTCATTAAGACTAAGCAATGTTCATAACTTGAACTATCAATACTAAAGAATTTAATGGTATGATAATTTTAAACAAATTAAAAAGCAACTTGCATGCTTTGGCTGAATTTCTATTCTTCGCACTAGTTCTAAAGATTCCCATTCATAGAATGCTAGTCCACTGACTGATTTCACTCCAAGCATGTGACCACCAAATATACCTGGAATTACAAACATACTTTCATGTATAAACTGTGTTTCAGTACTCGATATTTTTGTTACATCATATCTTTTACCAAACAAGTGAATCTTCTTTCTGCAGTAGCGCTAAACAAATAATTTAGTTAAAATCTCTGTTGTCTATTTACAAAATGGGAATAAATCCATCTATGTATCTGTGTTTGGCTACAGTGACATTTTAACTTTCAAAGAGCAGAGGTAGGTTAAGTGAAGGCATACTATAAATACAATGGAATTTAATCCAACACCCAGTCGGAGAGTCAGGTAGACATGTTTAGTGGGTTGATTCCCAAACAAAGCTTTCCAATACTCCATTTTTAAATTATGAATAGAGATTTGAACACCTTTTGATGTCCGTAAGTTAAATTGCCCACCAGCATAGCCAATTTTACACTACCAATCTCAAAATAAGAAGAATAACTTGTCTTGTCAAAGGGTATTCTAAAGTAATTGAACCCACCTGTGTGGACAACGAAAAGGAGACAGTTACTTAAAGTTCTGGATGCAGTTGTGGTAACCCACAGGGAAATTTATGTAAATTTATCACAGATTGTACAGTAAGAAACAGAGTAGAGAAAAATAATTTGTCTTCTCAATTGGATTCTAAAGTAATTGAAACAGGCTGCGTGGACTTTTGACAAGAAAAGAGAATTATTTAGAGTTTTAGATACAACTGTGATATCCTATAGTGTAAAGAATTTTTGTACATACATTTGACTTGTTTGGAATATATTATTTTAAAACAAGTGGATTGTGTGCTGTCCATTTATTGTTGATATTTATTGCCAACAAGTCACAGGCATCTACTGTAGAAGAATCCCAGCCCATATTAAAAACCCTGGCAGTTGCATTATAATCCTACAGCATCATAATTCACATTTCTATTCATAGAGGCGACAGCAACTGACACAGACACAAATGCAACTGTACACAAACATTACAGTAGGAAGAATATGTGATATCACATCTGTATCCAAAGCCAGCTTCAATACCCGTGTGTGTCTAAGGATATGTTTCCACTATTCTATTAGCTTGGATGAGGAAGAAGAGCTCCTGTTTACATTACTGGAGACTGGTACAAGACAAGCTACTGAGCACTGTGATGAAGTTGCAATCATCCAGAGAAAGTTAACTGTTTAACAGGAAACTGGCTTATCAGTAGTATAATATTTCAATTAAAAATGTAAAAAAACTATATGCAGACCCAATACCTGCTTCTTGCAGAAAGTTAGTCCTTTTATATAAAAAAAAGCTGGGAAAATGGAAGATAAAGATGAGAAAAATATTAAGAGAAAAAAAGAACTAAAATGTTGGAAAGCCTGAAACAGACAGCTATCACATCTTCATTTACACCAATGCTATGAGATAAAAAACAACAACTATAAACAGGTTGCATTATATTACAAAATAGCCAGATAGATTTTTGTATTTTAAAATTCTAAACTTGCCTTCAGCTCCATACTCTGGTTTGAATGACTTTCTTTCCTTAAAGTTCTTGAATATTTTCACAGAAGAACTATTCTCTCTGACAGCATATTCCGAAGAATCTAGTGCCCACACAAATTCCTGAGCTGTTCCAAAACTTTTGTTTCGGAGAGCCATTGCAGTATAAATAATATATTCTCCATCTCCACAAACTACAACAAACCTGCAAGGGAAATTATACATAATGTAAGTTAAGTTTGTAATCTTACAAGTAATACTAATATCCACATCACTACAAACTCTACCAAGCCTGAAACAGAAAACCAAATACCATGTATTCTATGTCTGTAATCTTACAAGTTGTACTAATATCCACATCACTACAAACTCTACCAAGCCTGAAACAGAAAACCACATACCATGTAATCTGTCTGTAATCTTACAAGTAA
>NW_013665782.1:900190-904837 GCF_000517525.1 Limulus polyphemus | reverse complement strand
TCTACCAAACCTGAAACAGAAAACCACATACCATGTAATCTGTCTGTAATCTTACAAGTAATACTAATATCCACATCACTACAAACTCTACCAAGCCTGAAACAGAAAACCACATACCATGTAATCTGTCTGTAATCTTACAAGTAATACTAATATCCACATCACTACAAACTCTACCAAACCTGAAACAGAAAACCACATACCATGTAATCTGTCTGTAATCTTACAAGTAATACTAATATCCACATCAATACAAAATTTACCAAACCTGAAACAGAAAACCACATACCATGTAATCTGTCTGTAATCTTACAAGTAATACTAATATTCCATATCAATACAAACTCTACCAAAACTGTAAAAGAAAAATCAATAATTAAATGAATGTGACTAAAGCATACACAATAAGCAGTAAGGATGAGATAGGAACCTAAAAAGAGATAAATATAAGACTTCACCAGCGAGTCTGAACTCTCTCAAACATAAGTGTACACTCCTCAAAGATGTAAAGAAATTTGCCTGAAATTGACAAAACTGTATTAATAAAGCACTTTCTTTCTGTAGTCAGAAAGCAATCTTCTCTATACAAATTAAAGTAGGATACAATACAAACAGCCCATTAAATAGTAGATAAGTTCCTTGATTGGACCAACTACAGCAAATAACACCTCAGACTTAATTGAGCACATGATTTTGACTGGATTTAGTATGTTGCAGGTCAGAACATGGAAAAATTAATATTTTTTTAATATATAAAATATACACCACAGGAGAGTAAAGCATGTAGTACCTGCACATTACACAACTTCTATCTTATTGATACAATCCTTTATTTACCAATAGAATACCAATTCCTTTCTCTATTATTACAAAAGGTGATTTTTTAATTGATCCAGTAATCCTCTTACAAGCATGAGTCATACCTATACAACAGAACATTCAACGTACTTTAACATCCACTGTAATGAACAGAAAGAGTTGTTTTGTTTTCAGTATAAACGAGTTGTACTTTACAATGGAATAACCAGTCTAAAGAGTAAATATAACCATGAAATATATGTCATAATATATACATAATAATGTCTTACAAAGTATATATTCATAACAGAAAAATTTACCAATGATCTTTAAATTATAGTTTACAGAGAACTGATTACAGTTAGCTTTACAGGATCATGTAAAAAAAAAGAATTTAAGTAGGTAGCTTTTTAATAACAGCTGGAAATTTAAACAAAGTCTCTAACTATTACTTTCACAACTAGAATTTTAAACAAATATTCTGACTATTACTATAAAAGCTGGAATTTTAAACAAATATTCTGACTATTACTACCACAGCTGGAAATTTAAGCAAAGGTTCTTACTATAACTACCACAGGTAGAATTTTAAACAGAGGTGCTTACTATAACTATCACAGCTGGAAATTTAAACAAAGGTTCTTACTATAACTACCAATGGTAGAATTTTAAACAGAGGTTCTAACTATTACTACCACAGCTGGAAATTTTAACAAATGTTCTTACTATAACTATCACAGCTGGAAATTTAAACAAAGGTTCTGACTATTACTACCACAGCTGGAAATTTTAACAAAGGATCTGACTATTACTACCACAGCTGGAAATTTAAACAAAGGTTCTGATTATTGCTATCACAAACAGAAATTTAAACATTCTGATTATTACTATAAAAGCTGAAAACTTAGTTATATTACAATCACAACTGGAAATATAAACAAAGCTTATGACTATTACTTTCAAAGTTGGGTATTTAAACAAATAAATGTAATGGCTATCACAAAACATTGGAATTGTTTGATACTGTCTGTGGATATATGTCACAGCTAATAACATAACAGAAAAGTCCCTCACAATCAGCTAGATGAGTAACATACCTGCCATTGGGGTTATGTGATATTGTCTGTGGATAAATGTCACAGCTAATAACATAACAGAAAAGTCCCTCACAATCAGCTAGATGAGTAACATACCTGCCATTTGGGTTATGTGATATTGTCTGTGGATAAATGTCACAGCTAATAACAGAACAGAAAAGTCCCTCACAATCAGCCATACGAGTAACATACCTGCCATTTGGGTTATGTGATATTGTCTGTGGATAAATGTCACAGCTTCCCATGTCTTTCACCTGAAGTGGCAGCCTTTCACCATCTTTGATTTCTGTATCAGCCACTGCTTTTAGATTAGCTTGCTGGATCTCAGAGTGTTTAGCCCAGATAATCTTCCCAGAAGAATCCATAGACATTGCAGGTTCTTCACGGCCCAGCTGATAAGTAAAACAACTAGTACTTTAGTTGAAATAAACACCTGAATCCCAGTATGCTAAGGTTAAACAATTTAGTAAAAATTACTATCTTTGCATTAGTTATAAGAAGAATCTGGCAATGAAATCACTATGAAACTTTAAGCACACATTAAACAATGTTAGAAAACACAGGAAAATAGTTTCAGTTTGGAATTTCACTGTCACGTATCTCATACACAACCTGAACTTTACAATGAATAAATATTCATTATCATATCATGAAAAATATAAAAAAGAAGTCATTAAAAATGGAACACAGTGGTACAGAATCACAAGTTGTGGTTGTCCTGTCACCCAAAACACTTAAAAATTAACATAAGCATTATTAATGATGGCTTCTTTCCAACAGTTAAAACACACAAGCCCATCACAATTAAATGCTAAAAGCACAGGAGTAAAAAGACAACTATGAATGAACTTTGCAGATTTAATTTATATAATGATACAACACAGAACATATTTTGTGTTAGAAATCTACACAAGTGTTCAGAACTTAACAGCAAAGTAGGATAAATGAAGGGACAACTTGTACTCTTACAGAAAAGTCAGAGAACTTAGGATATATTCTGCTCCCCAAAACTCTGAGTTCTCCCCTCCACTGAGTCTAAGGTGGACAATAAAAACAATTCTTCTGGACCCTTTCCATGCCATAATAATTCTTCTGGACCCTTCCCATGCCATAATAATTCTTCTGGACCCTTGCCATGTCATAATAATTCTTCTGGACCCTTCTCATGCCAAAATAATTCTTCTGGACCCTTCCCATGCCATAATAATTCTTCTGGATTCCCATGCCATAATAATTCTTCTAGATCCTTCCCATGCCATAATAATTCTTCTAGATCCTTCCCATGCCATAATAATTCTTCTGGATCCTTCCCATGCCATAATAATTCTTCTGGATCCTTCCCATGCCTATAAATACCAAAATTATTACACTGCAAGTCACAATACATATAATATTTAGGAGTTATGGATCTTGTAAGTACCTGTAAAAATTTTCAATACAGAAGTAAAAAACTGGTCTTGACACAGTCACTTTAGAATTCACTTAAACCTCCTCCTTCAAATAAATAAATGGTAAATCAAGAAACAATATGGCAAATTATAAAGACTGGTTGAAGAAAAGGCAGGGCAAATTTTAGAGAAAAACAGATCTTACAAGGTAACACACAAACCTTTTCCTTCTCCCAAAAATAGGGAAATTAGGGATTTTGCCAAAGGGAAAAATATTGAGAACCAGAAACATAAGGAAAATTGGGGGTCTTGCAAGGAAATTCAACTACTTTATACACACTGTTAGGTGTTATCCACCCCTTTATTTTTTGAGACAATCACCCTTTTTATAACTAGCTATACCATTTGGTGATTCGCTTTATCAATAACAAATCTGGTCTTCTGAGACAACTGCCATTCCAGCAAAGATTTAATTAGATTGTCTCTACATATTACAAAGTTTAGAAAGAAAGAAACAAAACTAGAAAATTTTCCTAAAACATTTCTTTAATAACTAAATAAAGATGAACCTGTAGCATATAGCACAGATGAATTACAGTGTTGAATGAAAGAGAAAAAAATCTGAAATATTTTTATAAATTTCTCTTAAAAGTTGTGAATACAGATATCTCGAATCAACAGAATCATTCATCCTACTTCTGAATGTGCCAATTGTGCCTAAAACTTACTTCTACAACACTATACAATTCCCAAAAGTAAAATTAAGATGTAATACCTATTATGAAAATGTTTTTGAGTGACTAAAAAATTCCACATTTTTTATTTATATATATAGCATTATTAAAAAATCTTGTATTCAACATAACCTAAAGTTAATACTTTTCAAAAAATCAATAAATATTATAATTGTGACTAATCAAACAGAAAGGTAAGATCAGACGTCTAGCTATAGAAAGCATTCTTAAAATACAATTACAAAATATTGCTCTAAGTTTGCTAATTACTTGTTTATGCTTAAATTTTAACAAAAGACAGTTATATATTTCATCCTTTAAAACAATTTTCACAAATATAAATAGTTAGTACTTGCATATAAAAACTCTAATTGAAAAATTAATAGTGTTAAAAAGTAATTTTTACAGAATTGAGGAAAAATTAAAGACCATGGTTTTGCCAGTAAAGGCAACACCATGGTTGTTAATAAATAAAATATTAGGTCACCAAGAAATTAATGTCGCATTTTGGAACACTTTCATTAACCACCCCCCAAAAAAATGTACATCACGTATAATAGTTAACCCTTTGGAGATGGGTCACAGGTGAAAGGCCATGGCATTTTGTTTATTGACCCACATTCAAAATTT
>NW_013665782.1:888220-899355 GCF_000517525.1 Limulus polyphemus | reverse complement strand
GTTTGATTACAAGGAGGAAAACAACGCCTCTGCAGCCACAAAGAATACCAAAGAAGTTTATGGAAATGTTTTGAACGTTCATAAGTCACAACAATGGTTCAGAAAATTTCGTTCAGGTGACTTTAGCCTTAAAAACTTTGATGGCAGGGGCCGACGTGTTGGAATTGATATTGATGCTCTGAAGACGCTTGTTGAGTCTAACCCAAGGGAACACACTCGTGAAATGGCCATGAAATTGCATGTCTCTCATGAAACAATACATAAACATCTAAGGAATATGGGAAAACTCCATAAAGAAGGTGTTTGGGTGCTTCACAAACTCGTCGATGATCATTATTTCTGAAGTGTGAATGTTGCTTTGTCTCTTCTGGCGCACAATGTGCGTGAATCATTTTTGGAAAGAATTGTCACCGGTAATGAAAAATGGATTCTCTATGCGAATATGAAATGGCAAAATCAATGGCTCAGTTCTAGACCAAAAACACTTCCGACTCCAAACCCTGGACTCCGTCCGTAGAAAGTGATGCTTTGCTCTTGGTGGAACATCAGAGGAGTAATTCATTTCAAACTCTTCAATCCACAGCGAACTGTCAATGCAGAGATCTAAAGTCAGCAAGTGGAACATTTAAATCAAACCCTTCATCAGAAATGCCCTTCACTCGTCAATCAGAAAGGTGTTCTTCTCCACAACAATGACATCCACATGTGGCACGTTTAATGCAACACAAAATTATAGAGTTGGGTTGGAAAGTTCTCCCCCACCCACCATATTATCCAGATATGGCACCATCAGATTATCATCTTTATCATTTGCTGCAACACCATCTCAATGGGAAAATGCATGCAAATGTGGAAGGTGTTAAAGAGGACAAGTGATTTCTTTAATCAGAGCATTAACACCCTTATTGTGAGATGTAAAAGCATCATCAATAAGAATGGAATATTCCATATAATAAATGTTTTGTTTTGATATACAAGTTGTTCTGGTTTTTTCATTTAAAAAAAAATTTCTTGACAACCTAATATTTGTGAAATGTACAATTGTCTTTGTTTTTTCTCAATTCTATAATTATAAAGTTTCACCAAGTACTGACAGTTTCAAGTATCAATTGAGTAATTTTTAATTGGAGTACCATATTTACACATATTTACCGACATACTTATTAAAGAAAATAGCAAAATCTCCTACCACAGTACATAAATAAAACTCTTAAATTATATCACAAGTCTATACAGTAGTTTAAACACTTACTTGTCAAGTAGTATATATATATACACATACACACAATGAATGAAAATGTGCAACCGAAAAAAAAATTATACTTAAAAATATAACCATTGTTAAAATCAAATCATAGTAATTACCTTTATAATAATGCTACCCTCATCATAGCCTAAAGCAACATTGTTGGAACCTTGAAGACAAGAAATGGTCCAGACTCTTTCTAATCCATAGTTCAGCGTGCTCTCCAAGCGATAGGTGTTTGCATGCCAGATACGGACAGTACCTAAATATGATAAGCTTGATGTTTTCATTTTAAATTGAAAAGTCAACACACATGTATAACATCTTATGATCAATACAGTACAAACAAATGATGGTTAACCTTTTAATCAGCAGTGGTCACTAACAAAAATACTGAAAGATTTTCTTGACAATAATGTCATAACTGTTTCTGTTCAACAAAGTAAACAGCTTTTGAGTTTCACATAAATACAACAAATTTTACAACTACATATAAAAATGTTATAAAATTTGTATACTTTGAAGAATTTGACTAAGATTATTATATTTTTACAGCGGAAGGCCCATTTTTAGTTTTAAAACTTATTTTTACATCATGTTTATACCAAATGTATGCATGCTGCTAGGAACAATATGCTGGTCAATGTCAAAAGAAGTTTTGTTTCTATACACAAAAATGTTTACTGATTGGAGGAACAATACGATTCTTCACTACTTTTAATGCAACTGCCACTAAGAAAAATTTTCAGTAAACTTTTTATTGATTGAAAATATTTGTATTTGTTAATGGTTTTATGGATGTGTGTGTGTTTCATAATAAATCTGTAAAGATGATTAGTGACTCAGTGTTCAAATACATCAGTATGTGATGATATGGCATATCCAGCAACATTTAAATCATTGTTTTCAATACCAACACTTCATAAAGAATTTTTGCACATCCCTGAATATTCAAAACAAATCATATTTTCAGTCTATAAAAAACATCTTTATTCAATTCTCTTCACCTATGTCAACGCACGCTCTGTCTTGGTACTGTATATAAACACCTCATTCAGAAAATGTTATCACTTTTTCAAGAGTGACTCAATCTCAGTCTCTAACACTGGCACTTAGTGGGGACTCAGTCTCTAACAGTGGCACTTAGTGGGGACTCAGTCTCTAACACTGGCACTTAGTGGGGAGGAAGAGTGGGAGAGTGTCAGTGGAGGTATTACTGGAAATACATTTTCAATTTAGGAAAATGTTAACTTCCAAAACATACTTACCCCCATTCACACTTACAGCTAGAATCCCACATTGATTAGGTGGAAGGGACTGTGAGGACATTATCCATACAGAAAGTGTCTGCATAGATCATGGGTGTGTCAATAGAAGATTGGCACACTAGTGGGGGAACCGCACCACATCCAGAACAGGTAAGCTCTTCACCTGGAACTTAATTCATGTATTGTGGGTGGAATTTTACTATTGGCCAGGCTCCAACCCGATAGCTGAGGTTCCACTGCTAAGAGTTGGAATTATAGGGCCATATGCAACACTGAAGTGGACAAACCTTCTCCTCAACCTGAAGAAGTCCAAAAAGCAACACCCTAGGCTTGGAATGATGGGATCGTGTATGCCTTACTCAAACTGATGAAACAGTGCTCATCCGGTGTGGAATTATGAACACTCATCCACACTCCCCAATGGCAAGGGAACTTCCACTTGCCCCCAGAATTATGGGGAGGATGTTGAATGGGATGGGACCATTTTGCATTCAGAATTATGAGGAGACAATGGACCCTCTACCATGATAAATGTACTGAACCAATATTGATCAAAAAGAAGGCCCACATTCCACCCAACCGGATTGCCAAGTGTCAAATCTTAACTGGTATTATGAGTAGGCTCCTGCGTAGGCTGGTGCCACTCCTACCAACATCTGGATAAAACATCCAGGGACCTGCGCAGGAGAGGCCCACAACTTTGCCCTCTTCTCCAAGAGTGGAGGAATTCACTCTAACACTGGAGGAAAAGCCTCTGTCCACCACCCCAGTGACTGAAAACTGGGTGTGGTAAGGACTCCCTAGCTCCACCACTAGAATCTGGAGGGTAATGCGCATTGGGGGAGTCCTGAGGAACAGTGCAATAGATGAACAGAGTTCCCTAAATTTTTAAAAGCAAACCAATCACGATTTATTCAATCCAATGATCAACAGAGATGGGCAGGGTCCCCTTATGCTTTACTCATGATAGTCCATGAGCAGCAGTCCAGCATAGTACAGAATTACCACACGGTAAGCTTCTAGGTGGTCTTACGGAACACCTCATTTCTACAGTTTTTTGCAACCTAGATAAAGTATATTGAATTAGTGTTTTCTTGTGTGGAAATGGTTTCATAAAAGCACACCTGTGAAAATGAGGTAGAGGACCCTGAAAGGTAGCAACAAAAATATTCACCAGTCTGTATAATCTAGCGGAAGTGGTTAAGATTGTTACAGTGGGTAGGCAAAAAAATCGGCAGATGAAGATATTGCCAGATCATGCAAATAATGTGAGATAAAAGTATTGGGGGAAGTCCATATACTAGTCTACACAATGTTCTCCAACGGACAATTCAATCGGGCTGCTAAGAACATAGAAATGTGACAAATCTGATTAGATGTGACTCGCAGAAGATCCCTTGCCTTCAATTAAAGCCCAGAATAAAAATCATTGTACAACATCTCTAAAGGCATTTGCATGGGCAACAAAACCTTCAAGCCCCTCATTGAACATGACAACAATTGAAATCTGATTGGTCATAGAAGTGAGAAATAATGATAAGATGAATCAGTGAAAAGGATTTATACCCTTCCCTGTCTGAAAGTGTGTAAAAAGAAATGGTATGAGGGAGTAGGTAGAATGTTATAGCAGTTTGTGGAAAAAGAGCACAAACCACCCCAACTGACAATGTCTGTAGAGCAGCAGCAGCAACAGAAAATAAACTTTCAGGAAATGGTGATACATGGCATATGAGAATCAGGTCACAAACAAGTGTTGAGAAAGGGCATATAATGTAACCTTAATATACCAGTTAGGTAACTGGAATGTTCATTTGAGACAAAGGACCCAAAGCAACTTAAGGAATCCAGAAAGTATTGAGGACACAAAGAATATTTTGTCACAAGTGTCGATCTGCAATTCATCAGGCTGCCTTATACAGGGTGATTGTGGAAAATGCAAAAACCTTTGCCAAAGAGCCAGGTCAAAAACAAGTTATGGCTGGCACTTCTGAATGAAGTGGGTTCAACCTCCTCTCAATACATCATTGCTGATATGTGTGTCATTTCCATTGAGAAATGTCCATCACAGAACTAATCAAAGACTGAGACAGAAATTAAACCCTCATGCCATGTGAAAGAGTGTATAACATCTATGTTTGAAAATTGAGCTTCTTGTTAGCCAGAAAGTATTGGGGACACAAAGAATATGGCCTAAGAAAAAGTGGAAGAGATGGACACTGCTGAAGGTACCACAGAAGGAGAAACCAGGGTGTAGTTGCCAATCTGGTGCTATCAACAGGAACTGACAATGGGTTGGAATAAATCATAGTTAGTACCTTGGGTTACATATGAATTGAAGGGAAGGCCTGGAGTTGTAATCCTGTCCCATTCTGACAGAATGCATCCAGTGCCAAAGCTCGAAGATGAGGTACTGAAGATAAAGTTGCTAGTAGTTGGGTGTTCCAATGAGAGGTCAACCCACCAATCAGAGTTGCAAAACGAGAGCCGATGCAACAGAAGCTTGTAATGCAGCATCTATTCTGTGGGGTGAATCTGTTTGGGTTGAGACAATTGATCTGTTACTGCAGTCAGAACCTGTGGAACATGGCAAACTAGTAGGGTGATATGACAGGAGTGGTTCCAAGAAAGGAAGTCTAAGATTCGAAAAAATTGATCCTTGGATCTAGTGCTTCCTCAATGAGTAGCACAAGACACCACCATGGAATTGTCAGAATAAAGCCTGAAGCCTGTACCCTTAATAAGCCCAGACTATGAGGCATTGCCTTTTAACTAGTGGTTACACGGTCGGTCGATGTGACCGATCCCATTTTGAGATAGGGTAAAATAACATATAAACTATAAGGATTTAGTGAAAAAAAAACGTTTGAAATGCATTTAGGAGGTTTTAGGGATTACACAAAGGTAATTTGAGGTTTTTGGGATGAAGAAAACTATTTTTAATTTTAACATGAAAATTACTTTGCACACTGACTATTCAAAACAAATACTCAATATATTTGTGGACAAATCTTTATTTTATTTCATTAAAAATACTTCACTAAGAAATATGACTTTTTGTATGTGAAAGACTTGTAATATTAACTGAAAGACTGCCAAATTTTGTGAAGATATATCCAATATATATTGAGAGTTACAAGTATTAAATTTATAAAGACTTTAAACGAGTACAAAGGTCATGTGACTTGGCCAAATTGACCGACCTCGTGTTGAAAGAGTTAATGAGCAAAAAAGAGCTGAAACATTGTGCAGGAATGCCTCACCATACGTTCATAGACCCTGGAATTACTGATTGTTAGCATAAGCACCCCATTGCTGAAGCAAGACATTTGTGAAGAGATGGAACTCTGGATGAGGTAGCAGCAGAGGAACCCATATCTTAGTATTGTCCCAACTTAACATCCCCTCAAGATCAAAGAATGATTCTGACTAAAGAAACTGGAGAATGCAGTGAATCAATGTTTATGATCCCTTGGTTGCACAAAAACCATTAAAAGGATCTTTTGTGCTCTCACCGTAAAGGCACGAGGGATTTGAGTGATGCCCACATTCCTAGAAGAGAAAGAACCATCTATGCAGTGAGAGAAGAAGGGAGTAAAAGTTGGGCTTCCTGTTCCATAGCATGGAGCTGGATGAGAGTCAGCTGAGCCTAATTGAGAGACGTCATGACAAAAAATACCCAGACTGATGATATATTGAATTGGAGCAAGAATAGATGTGTCAGCTCTGAGAATGAAGCCTGCCCTGACTGTTTTTGAAAGTAGAATCAGGATGTGATGTTCTGACAATTGATGAGACAATGCCAGCAGTAACCAGTTGTCTATGGAATAGTGTGTGCACAGTGCTATGGAATGGAGGTGATGAGAAAAAACTTGTATGATTCGGCAGAACCCATGTGACACCAATGCTAATCCAAAGGTAAAAACCCTGAACCTTTGTGTATAGAAAATGCTGATAGTGGTGGGACACCACCACTATAGCAATGTGCAAATAGGAGCTGACTAAAACAAACTTGGACATCCACAATCCTAGTAAAAATGTCAACTCAGATTGAGGAATGAGTAATTTGTGAACTTTGGAGAATTTAGGCATTGATATAGAGGATAAAAATCAATGACTGGCCACCAATTTCGTGTCTTCTTAGGCCCAACAACTGATGGAAATAAAATCCCGGAAGGACTAGCACGACTCTCTTACTATCCCCAGACAAACACAAACTCTGACAGCTCTGAAACTATGTTCCAAATCCTAAGGATCAAAGTGAAATGGAACCCTATAGGTAGGGTGGATAATAGTGGTTGAAGATGTGAACTGAATGACAATCCTGACTCAAGAATTTGTAGTGTTCCTGGATCCGTAGTTAAGGTTATCACACATCCAAAAATTTTTGGAGCCGAGCCTCTAAAGACCCCAAATTCATACAATAATCACCAATGTTGGTGGCAGTGATCCGACTGAGCAGCAGAACCTGTGAATATAGACAGAATCTATTCTGGGTACCAATGTACCGAGGGGCTGATGTCAGGGTTTGAGACCCTCAAACAGAGGTGGAACTACGACCCCTTGTAGGAGCCGATGAAATTTGAGACACCAACGACAACAAGGATGAAAGTAGATGCTGACAATGGAACCAATGTGCTTACTAACAATGATTCCAGCTTGTCATCAATGATGATGGTGATCCTAAGAGTCTTCCAACAAATTGTAGGCTATGGAAAACAAAACTTTGGATTTTAGAGTTGTAAGTCCATAGACTTACCCTGTCCCACCATAGGACAACGATCTACTAAGGTTAACTACAAACTTTTATTTAGAACCCATAAATTCGAGGAGCAGATGTACTATTTGAGAGTCAGAATATGCTTCCACTTGGCTGATGAGGCATAACTGTGTCCACTATGGAGAATCGAAACCCAGATCCCTGTGTTACAAGTCTGTAAACGCACCACTGTCCCACAGGGGGACTGAAAAGCCAACAGACTAAAAGAAGGCACAGTAAAAAGTGAATATAAATTATCTCCAGAATGTAGAGAATCACCTTGAATTGCAGCCTCAGAGCCCCCCAGACAAATGCCACAGAACCAAATATATGTATCAATCTCACTATGAATAAGATCACTGACAATCTCAACCAAGTGTGACCCCCTCCTCAATTGTTGTGCAATACTAGATATCAGAGGTAGGATAGGAGAGACCTGATTTGCCTCCATGCTGGAAATAATCATCCAGGAATTCATATTGTAAATTGGTTTGCCAATTGGAATTTTTTTTAAGAAAATCAACAAGGTAACACGGAGAACGCTCAAAGTATCTCCAAACGATCGTAGCACTGGGAAACCCGTTAGTGACTCTTTGTCGAGAAAAAATGATAACATTATCTCAATAAGGTGTTTATATACAGTACCAGGATAGAAAGCGTATTGGCATATGTGGAGAGTGTCACAAGACAAATAATGTCAAGGGCATTTAAGTGAGGTATAAAAGACTGGAGCAAGTGAGAAAAAAAAAAAACCAATGCTTAGATGGGTAAAGGAAGAAACCCTCTCAATTGAGTAATAGCTGTAAGTGTGAGAAGAGGTAAGTTTGTTTTGGAATTAAAAATTTAAAAAGTTATGTTCTGCTGACAGAACTGTACAAAGCTTACCATCTTCAGAACCTGTCATGATAATGGGAAGTTCAGGATGGAAAGACACAGCAGAGATGTTCTGTGCATGACCTTCCAATGTCTGGACACAAGTCTTATTCTGCACATCAGAGTAAATACAAAATCATTAATTAGTTGCATTCAAATCACTGTTGAAAAGAAAACATTGTTACAACTACATTTGACACTTTCAAATGGCAGTTACTAGCAAGATGAAAACTTGTATTTTACATCATTAAAAAGAACATTTTAATGTATATTTACTATTATAGCAACTATTACATCAAAGTACACCTAAATGTATGTTTCACTTTTGATCTAACAGTTCAGATGGGAATATAATAACCATGAAAATAGTTTCAGCTTAATCAACGTCAAATTACTTGCTGCTGTAGATATGATATCAATTATTTTAAATATTCTCATATGTTAGTATTTATAATGATAAGTTTAAGCAAAATAGAGATTTAAATGCCTATACTCATCTAATTATCTCATTTAATATTACTCAAAATTTCCACTGCTAGTCATAAGTTTCATTCACCAATGGCTAGTTGAAGCATGTATATCTTGGTAATACTTGTTAGTATTAAATATTGATAACTAGAAGTTATGCAATATGGTTGTCCCTGAACTTGGAAACTTTACAGAAAACTGATGGAATATTTGCTCTCCGTCACAAACAAGTACTACTCACTTGGTAATCCCATATCTTCACCAAACGATCATCTGCACCAGATATTAGGTAAGGCTTGTCTCCACCATGATAATAGTCAACACAATTCACTCCTTTCTCATGCCCTTCTAAAGTAAAATTAGGAGTGCTTGAACCCAACTGCCAAACCTGTAACATCATAGGGTTCATTGATGATCTAAAAAAAACTAATACTTTTTTTATGCAACAATAATTTCTTTTAACCAAAAACTGATATTAAACCTTGTCTACCTATCTATATCATAGATCTCTTTTCACATCTCAGTACTGCAACATAATTCAAACTTATACCTTACAGGGTGATTTCAAGCATAAAGCTTTTTGTCCAAATACCTTGTGGAATTATAGTAATTAAATTATAAGCATAATCAATGTTGATGATCTCAACTGTATTTGGAAATTTATCATTAACATACTTGTAAATTTTGCTTTCATAACAATACACACTTTTGTAAAGATATACTGAATTGTTAAATAAAAATGTGAAACTGCACATAGTCTTAAGGTACAAGATTAGTTTAGGAAAACTAATTCATTGACTCTATAGACATTAAACAGTATAACTAATTCATTGACTCTATAGACATTAAACAGTATAACTAATTCATTGACTCTGTAGACATTAAACAGTATAACTAATTCATTGACTCTATAGACATTAAACAGTATAACTAATTCATTGACTCTATAGACATTAAACTCTTAACAGTCTTATGCTTTCAGAAATCTTGTTGTTGTGTCTGGAAGTCTGCCAAAGTCGTATGTATTGTAGTTTTCTAGCTGTATTATTCTCCCAGACACACACAATGACACACTTAATTTTTCTTATGCCTACAGTTCGTAGATCATCCACATATTGTGGAAAACTGAATATTGAAACATTAAAAGACTTGCATCTTTCCCACACTTTAACTCTGCAGAAACCAATCACTGTCCTTACTAATTCTTGCAAAACCAATCACTGTCCTTACTAATTCTAGCAAACTTTTAAACCATAGATGACTATGTCACCTACTATGTTATCAGCATTACTAAATGTATATACATGAAAATAAATAGCATTATACAAGGTTGATCTGTCAATACCATACAGTACAAAAATATGTATACATCACAAAATGTTGAAACAAATTAATCATTCACATAATCAAATGTATTCATATAAATCTTTTTTTTTGCACTCTTAATATTCAGATCCTTACACTATGCTATCCAAGTAATGGTTCACCTTTTACATAATTCTAATATATGTTAACATAACAGACTGACCTTCACATAATTCTAATATATGTTAACATAACAGACTGACCTTCACAGTTCTATCCAATGATGCACTGGCAAATGTGTTGTTGTCTTTTGGATTAATCACTATCTCCATTACATAGTGGGTGTGTCCTTCAAACACTTGAGTACATGCCCACTGCTTCTCCCAGTTCCATAGTTTGATAAGCATGTCATCTAAAAAAATATATTAATTTTTCAGTTTCATTAACAATTCATCTGGAAAAAAAAACACTAAACAAATTGAATCAATACAGTATAACATCTCTAAGATGATTTATAGCTTAATTAGAATACTTATGTAAAAAGAATCAACAGGTTAACAAAGTTGCACATCAAGAAAAAAAATTTCAAAGCATTAATCAAAGCCCCACCAAAAAGGATAAACAGTTTAATTTGTACATAATTTAACCATACCATTAATGGCTGGGTGGGATCCACTCAGCTCGTAACAATGAAAGTATCCATGATAGTAATTATACATTGACTTTTGATAACGTACACGTATCTTTACAAAATTTTGCACATTACTGGTAAACATAACAAGGTTTTCATACATAAAATATCATGTTTTTAAATTAAGTATTAATATTTTTTTAATTAAAGATTTTCTCATGAAAGTTTTTCTTTCAGAATGTTGACTATCCAACATGCAATGAAATTTTGATTTTATGATTAAGAATACTTTTATGCATCATAACACTTTCAAATTTCACAAGCAAAATCTTTATAACCTCAATATAATTATCAAATGTTTTTTTTAGAAAAGACTATATTTTATCTGTTATTATCACTACTGTATCTCTGTATGGGTTGGGTCAATTTGACTGACCTTGTAACCACCATAAAAACTAGGAAATAAATATGCCTTTTTTGTTCTAGAATGACTACAAATTATATCACGAAGACACAAACGTTAAGTCTAAATAGCTTAAATTTCATAACATTAAATATTTATATATATTTATTATTTTTATTATATTG
>NW_013665782.1:886223-887251 GCF_000517525.1 Limulus polyphemus | reverse complement strand
GTTTTAACTGTGTTTTTTAATATTTACTTTTAAATTAAGAAATTAACTAATGTATAATACTAAAATTTAGATTATAATCTACAATATCATACCAAACTTATTGACATACATTCATAAAATAGTAGTTCAATAAAATTTTGAATGCAAGTCTGCAAACACGATGTTATGGCCTTTGACCCTTGACCATACGAAGACTCACAGAGAGTTAAATTGATCCATAACTTAATTAAGAGTATCATAAACATTAAGTATGACATAAGAAAGTAAATCACTGCATCCAGACTACTATCAGTGTTCCAACACTGCTTTTTAGTTACTTCTGGGATCATAGTACAGGAAAAAGAGAAAGAGAAACCTGTCTGTGATTATACAATACAATGCCTTTCATTGTAACATGCTTCTATGAAGAAAGGAAAAGTCAATCTCAGACTATATATCTTGACAATTTTTCACAGACACTCCACCACATGCAAACTCTTGAAACAAACTAAAGGCACAAGTATACACTGAAAGGAACTGCTGTAATTATAATTTGTCTTTCTGGGTAACATAAACACTTACCACAAAACCATAACATAAAACATTGAGTTGGGTGAACTATCACAAGCTGTGGTTTAAACACTTACCACTGGATGTCAGAATGAAAGGCTGAGTTGGATGGACTGTTATGGCTCGAATGTAATCAGAATGTGCTTCAAACATGTGCACTCTCTCTAGTGTATTGTAGTTAAAAACTCGCACCTGCATGTCATCCTAGAACAAGAATGAGCAACTTATAATAATTTTTATTATAATAATGGGTATTTTTTAATACACATTAGCTTCAGAAAGGTATCAAAACCTATAAGGAAGATACAGCACTAGAGGATGGGAATGACGGTGTGTTAGATAAATACGAGGACAGTATTAACTCCAAGAATTAAGACCTAGTAACTTTATAAAAACATACAATATACTCATGTTGCTGATTTTTACAAAGTAAACATTAAATGGAGCAATAAACATGTTGTAATCTGGTGTGAAGAAAT
>NW_013665782.1:875415-885223 GCF_000517525.1 Limulus polyphemus | reverse complement strand
GTATTTACTTAAAGTAAACTAATAAATAGGTAGACAATAACAATGTGTATACTGTGTGAAGAATACCCTACCTACCTACGGACGTGTTAGTAATTATATATATATATATATATATATATATATATATATAATACGATCTAACCTTCACATTGTTCAGCATGAAAATAGCAAAAAAAGGATAATTCAGTGACTACTTTCTTTCAATAAGCTGTCTGAAACCACAGATGTAACATTCAAAGTTGTAAGAATAATGGTTCTTAAATAAAAGTCTATAGAGTAGAAACCATTTCTATTAAAGAATCTAAAACTATTGAACAACCTAGTTTACACTTTCAGTTGACTTAAAAATATATACTTGATATTCTAGAGTTGTGTGGTTTTAAGTAATCCACAGTTATGAAATCAAAAAGACATAAAAAACAATGTACATTAACATTACATAGCTTATATCAACCCACAAAATAAAAAAAAGCAATTATGTTAAAATCAAACAAAGATGAAAACTTTCATTATTTCAATTAAAGTACTCATTTACTTTACATTGATTGGGTCTTTATAAAATTTAGTGTACACGTTCCAGTTAGGCTTGAGAGTATAGGTATTGTCTTATTTACAGAAAAAAAATGGTATGTAGAATGTCCTCTTTGTTAGCTAAGATTGTTCTTCATTTGTCAAAGGTAAGACTGGAATAAAAGAACACCAAATTTATACTGGAAGTGACCAGTAGAATGACCTGGAACACATTCTAGATACTCACTGTTGTCACAGTTCTTCAATCCAACAATCATTTGGCTTTTTTATTACATTTATCAATTGTTCCATAATTAAGCTTTTTTCAATATATCATAAATGTTTTGAATTAACCAGAGGCCACAGTTTTGGTTGAAGTATACACACACACACCATTAATCATGGAGGAGATAAGCAATGGCTGATTATTCTATTTTCAAATGGCAGCAATGATCTTTATGTTCTTATATTTATACGTTCAATGACCGTCATTTCTACAAGACTTACATAAGTACACTGTAAAGAAATCCAAGGATTTTGTTTCAAAGATAAAAATCATCAATCTGAAAAATAAATACATGGTATCATTTGATGCAAAAATTTTGTTCACAAAAGTTCCATTAACTCATGCTCTAGATGTTTTACCAAAAAAGCTTGATGAGGCAAGCACACGTCCAGAAAAAAAAAGAAGAAATCATTACCCTATTAAATTATGTCTTAACAACTCCTATTTTCAATTCAACAACGAACATCATCAACAGAATCAAGAACTCAGCATGGGAAGACCTCTATCACATCTCATCTGTGACATTTTCATGGATGACTTTGAATACTGTCATGATATAAAGACTGTTTGGTTTAAATATTATTGATTAATTTATTTTTGTGAGTGAATATTTTATTATTTTTAAGTTTTGTTATAATAAGAGTTAAAAACTGACAAATGTAGGAAGTTTTGTTAATAATTCATTGACGTTGAGAATAAAGAAGACGGACAAACGAGTAAGTGATAATGATATAAATAGTGTGAGATGAGCGGGAAGCAACAGACAGACATATAATAGCAAAAGAGAATAAAGTTGGTGTGAAGTTAACCGTGGAAGTGATAGACCTAACAATTGACATAGACCTAATATTTGATATATTAGAGTGAAACTAACAGTAGAAAAGCAAATAAGAAAATTAATTTTATTCCATCAAAGCGTGGTCCTAAAGTATTTGAATCAGCCTGAGTACACTTTGACAAAAGGAACAGAGGATCTTCAAAAGAAAGAAGATCAAATGATTATGGTAACTCGTGCCACAATTGTAAGTGAATTACAGAGAATACTAATGCAATAGAAACAGAGAAGATAGTTGGACTTGTGAACTGAAATTCTAAAGTAATTGAGTAGGCCTAAGTGGATATTTGACAAGGAGAGAACTACGTATATAGTATTTATATGTCCATAATATCTATAGTGTTGAAGAATTTATTGTACATATGTTAACTTGTTCTGAATATATACATTATTTTCAAAACAATTGAAGTGCGTGCTGTTTATTCATCGTTGAATTTATCGTTAACAACTCACAGACACCTAAGAATCCTGAGCCCAACAACAGCATAGTACATATTTATACTATTAAGAAATATAACTAAAAGCCTTTAAATTCTAACAATTGGTGAAGAATTATATTTTAAATTCTGACAAATACAAATTGTTCAACCAAGTACTACTAAAACCATATTTATACACACACACACACACACACACACACACTATGTAGATGACACTTTCACTGTAAAACCCAAAGACAACCGCTGGTTAAGGAAATTTAATGGCTTATTCAATTCCATTGATTCTTCCATAAAGTTCACTTATGACGCCAAAAGTGATAACAAAATTGCCTTGTTAGATGTTCTAATCACAAGAAATTTCTATGACACAATTGAAACAGAAGTTTATCGAAATCCAAACAGCATCAATCTATTCCCCCACAAAAGATCAAATCATATATACAACCAAAAAAATTGATGTTTATAAAACATTAATTTGGCACATGCTCAATACCTGCTCAAACCAAAAATAAATCGAACAAGAAATCAACTACTTAAAAAATGTTGCTACATCAAGAGGATTTGATACCAATTTAATTAACAGGTTGTTCTACAAAATCAAAAAGGAGTTTTATAAACAAAGCCAAGGAAATAATGTGGAAAAAACAAACTCTATAGTTTACCTTATTACCAGGAAATCTCAAATAAAACAAATAAATTATTGAACAACCAAATCAAACCAACCTTTAAACCTACTGGACAATATTCATGTAAACTAAATAAAGGGAAAGACCCCATCAACAGTTTCCAGAAACAAGGAATATATTTGATCCAATTCTCATGCAACAAAATATAAATAGGTCAAAGTAAAAGGTTACGGAGCATGAGAATAAAAGAACAGAAAGATCATTGCTGCCATTTGGAAATAGAAAAATCAGTCATCGTCGCTGCTCATGTATACCTAAATGACCACATAATCAAATTCACAGAAACAAAATTCATTGCAGAACCTAAAATTTTCACCTAAGAAATATTAGAGAAGCTATTTAAATACACAAGAATGCAGACAAACTAATAAACGATGATATGGGCTTTTAACTTAATATGTATGAAGAAATCAGACCAAGAAAACAACACTTGCAAGCTGTTGCTGTACACCCACACAGTATACCCTTGAAAATGTGGTATGCTTAAACTAGATGGGGTAATCATCTTCATATTTCATGTTTGTTTTTCATTATTTAATTTGTGTTTATAAAGCTGTTAATGTTTAGAAGTTACTATCACTTGAGAATTCATAATAGGTAAGAAGGAAAAAAACATTTTTCCGTCTTTTTCTTTAGTAATGAAAGAAACCAGTAAACAGTTGTTTAGTACATGAAGTTTCTCTTCTAGGTAGAAACCATCATATGTATACTAAACAACTGTTTCCAATCTCAGTAGGGAGTTCCTGTATTACTTTTGGTTGTTCTACGTATGATGGTTTCTACCTAGAAGAGAAACATCATGTACTAAACAACTGTTTCCAATCTCAGTAGGGAGTTCCTGTATTACTTTTGGTTGTTCTACGTATGATGGTTTCTACCTAGAAGAGAAACTTCATATACTAAACAACTGTTTCCAATCTCAGTAGGGAGTTCCTGTATTACTTTTGGTTGTTCTACGTATGATGGTTTCTACCTAGAAGAGAAACTTCATATACTAAACAACTGTTTCCAATCTCAGTAGGGAGTTCCTGTATTACTTTTGGTTGTTCTATGTATGATGGTTTCTACCTAGAAGAGAAACTTCATGTACTAAACAACTGTTTCCAGTCTCAGTAGGGAGTTCCTGTATTACTTTTGGTTGTTCCATGAAGTTTCTCTTCTAGGTAGAAACCATCACATGTAGAACAACCAAAAGTAATACAGGAACTCCCTACTGATATTGGAAACAGTTGTTTAGTACATGAAGTTTCTCTTCTAGGTAGAAACCATCATACATAGAACAACCAAAAGTAATACAGGAACTCCCTACTGAGACTGGAAACAGTTGTTTAGTATATGATGTTTCTCTTCTAGGTAGAAACTACTGTTATCATGAAACAACTTAGAACAATACAGGAACTCTCTACTGAGAGTATTTGTAAAGAAACAGCTACACAAATGCAACTTACACATTACAAAATTGAATCCGTCTGTAAACACATTGATATATATATATATATATATATGACAATGTACTTTTTTCCAAGCTGTGCTACAATCACACAGTTGTTCCTAGAACAGCTCTGCTTGCAATAGCATATGAAATGACAGTCCATATGCTTTCTGTATGCATTTCAGAACAGAAACATAACTATAGAAATGTTCAGATACAGTTTTACAGTCTACTTATCTACAGTGTGTGAACAATCACTGTGACATAACTACAAAAGTTCCAGCAAGTTTCTCCAGTTTAGTTGTATTTCTCATTTTGTAGAAGAAAAATAAACTGATTTCCATTTTGTGTAAAAATAAGAAAAAAAAAGGTGTTTATTGGCAGAAATTTGAAATTATCATTAGAGGCATGGAAATATCAATTGAACTTAGTCTGACACGAACAAGCCCAATATCTCATGTTTGAGATGTTTCGGTTATTTAACAAGAGAATACAATTCAGTTTATTCTTTTTCTATAATAATTTGCTAAAATTTTCAGTAAATACATATTTTTTGAAAAGTTTTAGATTAAAAACTTATTTCTTGTATTTTTACCTACAAACTGAATTTCACACCACTTACAGAACAATATGTCTTTTACCATCATGCAGTTTGCATGTTCCCTGTTATTTGTACTCATTAAGTGTACATATTATACACATTGTTCTTTAAATGGTGTGAAATTTAGTTTGTAAGTAAAATAAACAAATAAGTTAGGCTAATATTTCCCCTAACAATTTTTGCAACTACTTTTATTATTTTACAGTTTCTCCTCTTTTACCCCTTTTGCAAAGGGTAGGTCAAAGTATGCATGTTGTAATGTACTTACATTCACAATTAAATTAAACTACTTTAATATCAATGTATTAGAATAAAACTGGCATCAAAACATAGTTAACAAATCAAAATTTAATATAAGTTTTAAGTTCTTAATTTTATTAGGAAATATTTAAAACAATCCTCAAACTTCCCTAGTATGACAATTGTGACATTTGCTCTCTAGGTCTTCCCTCTTCTCTAATTTATTTACCTCCCCTCCAAAAAAAGTACAGTTTAATGTAGGTTACTCATTATAGTATAAAAATTACTCAGGCAAATCATAAGTTATAGTTTTCAATCTTATTTGTATACAGAGCCAAAGACTACAAAATTAGACCCACTTGCCACACTCACAAGTCACACCCAATCTTTCACAAATTGTCAATAGTTCTCTCTCACATTTAATATTATATTGTTTTCTGTACAGGGCATTGTCTAGTTCATCAATCGAGCAGTCAACACTAACTATATATATATATATATTTACAAACAAATTTTTAGTAAAATTACTTAATTAAAAAAAAATTGATTTTTTAAAACAAAAGAACTGTAATGTTTACTGAAAGTTTGCCAAATTTTGTGAATATACATTAAGAACTTTCAGAGTTATAGTGTGTATACCTTCCTGGTGGTTACAAGGTCATGTAAAATACATGAGCCCATTGCAACAGGATAAAGATCAATATCATGTAGGCGTGAAGTTTTTCCCTCTATACTAGCTCTCATTTAATAGAAAATGAGTGAAAGTTTAAATCTTGTTGTACCTTAACTTTTTAGGTTCTATTAACCCAGAACAACACAAATTAAATATTATGTTCAGCAGTCAAGATCTGTTTCATTAGTGTTATAAGACTATATAGTCTAGAATTTCATATGAACAATTTGCTAGCAAAATCACCTGACATAAACATTTCAAACTTAACAGGTAGGATCTTGAATACAATACAGCTCAATGATTAACAATGTACATGATTCTTGCTCAAAGTGAAAGACGTACATAGTACCATAAAAAATATATAAAAATCTTAGTGATTCAGTAAAGTCAACTGAAGTATTTATATTAATAGTTTTAAAATAATTATACATATTATAAAGGAAATCACTGTAAAAACCTGAGTAAATACATATTATAAAAACTGTGGTCAAACCAACTTCTGTAGTTCACCAATTACCTTACAACTGTCAAAATATACTTTAAAGAAAATTACATGATACGAGTTCATTGCATCATAAGAAAACTTACTGAGCCAGTTATGATCCAGTTTTTCCTTGGCACAAACTTTGCTGCTCTTACAGGTAGATCGCACACTTCAAATGACTTTACAAGTTGCTAAAAAATAAAATTAATAATACAACTGTTAGACAGTTAAAAACAAAAATTAATTTTCCAAAAAAAGTATTTTAAATTAACTTTCTTATCATTAGCTCAGGTAAAATGTTTCTTAATTGTTTCTATGTATTAAAGAAATATTTACCTAAAATTAAATTAAAATCTCTAATTAACACTTTCATTTTATAACTGTACATTTAGTTTATAAAATATTAAAATCTTTACTAATTATGTTTTTCAAAAACTATAGAAAACTGCTGGTGAAAAAACTTTTTTTTATATCCAAAATATGATCATCCTCACATGTAGGACTATTACATCTCATTTACTTCAATACGTAACAAAAGTCATATTTAAATTAAAGGGGCTAACATTCATGAGCAAATGCAATATGTCTCCACCAAACAATCTCAACACGGCCAATTTTCACACCAGAAAAACCAAAAACTGTCTATATCACTGTTTGGGACCTGCAATAAGATATCCCATGCAAGTTAGGACATATACATGAATAGTTCATGAAAGCCCCAAATTGTGATTTTCTTGCTCAAAAATTAAACAAAAGACAAAAATTGTCTACATCTGTGTTTGAGACTTGTAAAAAAGTATCTTTGTTCCAAATCTCATGTAAATTGGCCAAAATACAACAGAGTAATTTTTAAAAAACCTAAAATTATGTTTTTTGTGGCATCTTGACTCTCCTATAATTACTAAAAATTGGTAAACCCAACATTTTTGTTTGTCAATGTAGAAAAGTATCTTTGTACCACATCCCATGTAAACTGGTTAAAATACAGCTAAGTAATTGACCACAAACCCTAAAATTATGCCACTTTTGTGAGCTCTGATCCCCTAAAAAGACTCAAAATGTGTAAATTTGTAATTTTGCCAATTTTCACCTCGATTGCTGCAAATATGACCACACAGGAACTCAAAATATACATTTCTGGGTTGTTTGGCCTTTCACCCCATAAAATCATTAAAATGAAAAAGGTGATTGGATGTATTGGACCAAGACATAACCCTACCGTGTTTCAAGTCAATCTGCCAAGAAATGAAGGAATGGCAGTTGACTTAAAAATGTTTGGAAGAAAGAAAGAAGGAACAACATAAAAACAGTACGTCTTTCTGTGGAGACATAGTAAATAGCTATTTTAAACATGAATTAATATAACTGAAGGCTACATAACCAAGCTTATTTAAATGTGATGAATGAGATACTATGTACAACATCATATATCTAAATATGAATTACAGACAGAATCTAAGGTAATCTTATATGCTTCCAAAACCCTTCTGAATGTACACTCCTTATGTATATGTAATTCAAATAATAAAGGACAGCAGTTACATTCAACAGATCAAGAAAGTACTAAGAAAACCACATCTTCTAAACTAAAATTATTAAAAACAATCTTAAATCCAGCCCTTATCATTCATATACTTATAAAGCTTTTTCTGAAACTCAATTAAATTTACCGCCTCTACAAAATCTGAAGCAACCCATTCCAAAGGCCAACCACCCTGTTAGAAAAATGAAACTGTCTTAGTTGAAGATGACTCCTACCTTATCAAAATTTATATCTGTCCCCTAGTCCTACTATTCTCATTGTTAAATATGAAAAAAGATGATGCATCAACACTATCAATACCCTTTACAATCTTAAACACCTCAATCAGATACTCCCAAACTCTTCTTTCTTTCTTTCAAGAGAAAACAATTTGAGAGATTTCAGCCTCTCCTTATATGTCAGCCCCTCCATCCCAGGCATTATTCTAGTAACCTTTCTCAGAATCTTTTCCAATGACTCAATGTCTTTCCACAGATAAGGAGCCCAAGACTGAACACAATATTCCAAATGAGGCCTAACCAGTGGCCTGTACAATGAAATTATAACCTATTTAGACTGATATTCAATATTTCTGTAGATACAACCTAAAATCCTACTTGCCCTACAACTAGCAACAACACACTGCTTGGATGGCTTTAGAGACTGATCAACTATTACACAAAGATCCCTTTCCTTCATAACACTATTAAGGTTATTCCCATCCAAATTATACTTATAATTCAAATTATGATAACCCACATGCATTATCTTTCATTTATTATAATTAAAACCCATCTGACATTTACTTCCCCAACTCAATAATGATCTAAATCCTTTTTGTAAATAGCAGCATCCTCTTCACAGTTAGCAACACCCAAGACCTTAATATCATCTGCAAATTTAAGTAATTTATTGACTATTCCTTCATCTGTGTCTTTGATGTAAATAAAAAAGAGCAAAGGTCCTAAGACTGAGCCCTGAGGTACCCCACTTGTGAAATTAATCCAGTTTGACTGAACTCCATTTGTAACAACCTTCTCCTTTCTTCAATCCACCCACTCTTCTATCCAATTTGCTAACTTATCCCCCACATCTATAGAGATAATTTTGTTTACAAGCCATTTATGTGGCATCTTGTAAAATGCTTTCTGAAAATCCAGATACACCAAATCTACACCATTACCCTCGTCTACATAAGCAGTAACCTTTTCAAAGAATGTTAAAAGATTCTTAAGGCAAAATTTTCCCTTAGTGAAACAATGTTGACTATCCAATAAAATTCTAAATTTTGTTAAATGACGTTGCAAAGCATCTTTTAATAGACTTTCCAAAACTTTTCCCACAACTGATGTAAGACTAATGGGTCTATAATTACTGGGACAATTTTATCACCTCCCTTGAAAAGAGGAGTTACATTAGCTAACTTCCAATCCTTTGGTACCTGCCCACTATTCAAGAACTGACAAAAAATAGTAGTAAGTGGCTTACATATCCAATCTTTAACCTCCTTCAAAACCCTTGGGGAAATATTATCTGGCCCAGGAGCCTTATTGTTTTTTAAACTTACCAATTTTTTCTTGTCCTGCTCAGAATTAATGCAGTCATCTTGTTTGATCTCGTTTTCATTCATTAACTGTTCAAGATGTCGAATACTGCTTAAATCTTTGTTAGTACAAACCAAAGAAAAAAGGTTTTTTACCTGCAGCTACCCTGAATATGTTTATCTTGAATATTTAAAAATTTTCCACATCTGATCAGTTTCACCAAATAACTCAGCTGCCCAATTCACAACAGATAATTGTTGTTGCATCCCTTCTAAATTTGCTTTTTTGAAAATTGTAACCAAAATGATATTATTCCTTATCTCCATATGCAGAAAAACATCAAACCTAATACAGCAATGATCACTTGTACCCAGATGTTCCCCAATTTCCACCCTCTCGATCATTTCTATATTTGAGGTTAACAATAAATCTAAAATAGCATGGTTTTTAGTACGTTCCTTGACTAATTGGTGAAGAAAGCCACCTTGAACAGTTTCCAAAAACCTTTCTCCCTCAGCGTTTGACTAGAATTTCCCAATCTATATACATGAAATT
>NW_013665782.1:867835-875163 GCF_000517525.1 Limulus polyphemus | reverse complement strand
TGATATCCTCAACTTCAACAGCATGTAACTCACATTTTACATATAAAGCCACTCTTCCTCCCATCTTTAATACTCTATCTCTATTAAATAGCCTATAATCCTGTATTTCAAAAATAAATTCTGTCATCAAAATCATCTATGTTTAACCATGTTTCAGTTATTCCCATTATATCAAAATCCTCCATTCCAACCAGTGCTCTAAAGTCATCTATTTTATTTCTTATACTTCTAGCATTACAATAGTAACAATTAAGCCTATCCTTATAACTACTTCTATACTCATTTCCTATTCTAAACATTTCTCTGCCTCTTATTCTTTTTGCATTTAGTTTATCCTGGCCCTCATCACTGTCTAGTCCTAGTTTAGTACTTCCCTTACAGTTGAGTTAATAGCAGCTGCAAACAAGCCAGCCTCTACTCTGTTTGAATGTAAACCATCCATTGCAAAGAGCTCCCTTCTTCCACTGAACTGATCCCACAAGTCCAACCAGCCAATCTGCTCATCCTTACATATTAACCTAAGCCTAACATTTAGCCCTAATGACCTATTTATAACATTATCCCCACAGTTAATTCTGGGCAGTATCCCTGACAAAATTAAGTTATGGCCTTTTTCTTGAAATGCCTTTACCAACCCCTTATACTTATTAATTAGCTCCTCTGACCTTTCCCTACTTAATTAGCCCCTACATGCACCACAAAAACTGCATCTTTGCTAGCCCCCTTTATTATATCTCCTGCTCTGTCAGTTATATCCTCCACCTGTGCCCCTGGATAGCTTAATATTTTTCTTTTCTCCCTATTTTCCCCACAGACTATTCTATAGTCATGCCTTGTCAAGGAATCACCTATAACCATAACCTCCTTATCATCCACATCCTTCTCTGACCTTTTTGTTTTCCTTTCCTCCAAAAAAACCAAAGACACTCTACCCACATTTATGTGCTAGTGGGTCATGGGTTGCCTTAGGATGTTGTGGAGGCAGTAAATTTAAGTGAGTTCAAGAGAAAGCTTGAAAAGTATATGAATGATAAGGACTAGCTTTAAGATTTTATTTTATAATAGTTTTAGTATAGTTTAGAGGATGGGGAGGCCGAGATGGACCACGTTGCCCCAAAACATTATGTTATATTAAATATCTATTATACCTCTTGAAATTTCTGAAAATTATTCATACAACTCTTGCTAACTACTAGTGACTTCAATAAAAACTTTGAACTTAATGACAACAAATAATAGCTTTTTGTATTCTAATCATGCCCTCTTTAGTGATAATATCTATTAGAATCTATATGTATCCTATATGACAGAAAAAAAAAAACATCCCTACAAATCCAATAGATTTTTGTGGTATAATGAGAAGAAACAATGTTACTTCATAAATTTTTCTAAATCTAAAGTTTCCCATAGTAATAAGACTGTTTCTATTGACACTACAACTGTTGTGCTTGAACACAATCAAATAACATGTAATTATTGAAAATATCCATCACCAATGCAAATCACAGCAAAATAGTTTAAAGCCTATATTTTTCTATATTTTCAATTGTAGCACATACCTGAGTCTCATGATTCCAAACATGAACATTTCCATTATACAAACTTGCTAACATCCATGGCTCACTTGGATGCAAGTCAACTGACTTTACTCTGTCAGATCGTGCTAACAACTTTCGCTTCACATCTAACTTCAGTGGCTGAAATAAGTTTCAAATGTAAATTTTATACATACAAAAAAAAACTGACAATTTAAAACGTTATCATCTCATGACTAAATATATGGCTGTTCCTCAATAAAATCTTAAGTTTACAATAGCAGCTGGAGTTCAAATGTTGGCTCCATAAGATGGCTTTTGTACAGACATTTTTTCTGACATATTTTTTATTGACACTAAAGTCAAGAAATGGCTCTGATACATGGCTCTATAAATCAGTTTTCTTTTTAATATTATAACATGCATATTTTTTCTGCATCATTCTCACATGATTTTTACAGAGGGATAATTACCTCTTTCCACTTTTAATCAATACATCTATAAATACACTCTGAAATTCTATAGGATTTATATCTAGCAAAGGAGCATTGCTTTGATAGCTTGAATGTTTTATTTACTACTAAACCAAAATCCTTTTTTCAGCCACACTACTGAGTTAATTCCCAATCTCTATTAAACATGTGATCCCATTTAAAACTTGTATGGACTACCTTGCTTTCACTATAATTAAAGGCTACTTGCTAAATATTAATCCAATTTACCAATTGATTCAAGTCATTCTGTAATACCTCAACATCTTCTATACAACTACAAATACCCAAGCATAGAATGTCCTCACGAAACTTTAAAAAAATTCTAAAGTTTTTCCAATAAATGATTTTCATTAATATTAAAAATGAGGGGTATAACAAGGGGCCTTTGTCCCATGTGTGGTACATCATTTTCTTCTACCTTTCTACTCCAAGATACATAAACTCCTTTCACTATATTCAATGTTTATCTCTAAAAATTTCTTCAAACTCTACCAACAGCTATATTTCTACTACACATGAAGATAATCGATTCTACAGGCTGACTACTCTAAAAGTAACAATGTCTGAGCTTTCCATATCTTATACTTTTATCCTGTAATCTTATTACTTCTAATTTTAAAAGTTTCAATCATGTTTTCCTGAGCCATTTTCCTCTCCATCAAAAACATGTCAATCAATAATCATCTAAATCACCACTTAAACTGCATTTAAATTAACATATTCCCAGTTGTTACTGTAATGTTTCATTTACCTTTCTATTTAAAACTATATAGTTTAGTATAGTGGAGGGTCCCTTGTTCTTATATGTCCATGTATGTATGTATAAGCATAATCTAGAGCACTTTTCAACATTGTTAAAAATAATGAAGATAGAGGTTTTGTAAATATTACCAAACAATCTAAAATAACTTATATACCTATAATAGTTTGGATTTTAACAAAACATATGAATAATCATAATGTTTGCCTAGTATTAGTTATCTAACTTTTAAGATTTAAGATAAAATTGCTGGCTTTTTACAATGAAGTAAATTGTTCTAAGAATTTTTATTGTAAAACACTGAAAAGCACATTTTGATGCACAAGAGAGATACTAAACATTAATTATACAGGTCATTTCAGAAAGTTCACTATCTTTACAAGTCCAATAAATTTCTTGAAATTTACAAATGGTCACTTTTATAAATTGTGTTAACAAATATCTGGAATACCCTATTACAGTACTAGCAAATTACATATACAATATAATACATATGAGATACATTCATATGGAATACATTGCAACTGTGTGTGAATATTATACTAATTTTAGTAACAATTGACAACCAAGTGTGTTATCTCAATATAGTATTATAGTAAGGAATGATGGGATTTATTTTTTAAGACTGTAAATCAAATATATATTTAAATAATTCAATAAAACATAACACGATTGTGATACATCCTGAACTCACGATCTCAAGTAGAATTAGTGGAACTATCACAAAATAAACTTCTTGCTATTTTTTCGACTGTGTCATTGTTAGTGTTACAACTTACAATGTTACAATTTATAGTACTATTACTTAGCATTAACAATAAGATAACATGAGCCTAATTAGGTTAGTAAATTATAAAAGTAAGAAAACTGTTAAGCTATAGATTTTGATAACTTAGCTTTACAAAAACATTAACAAGTTTAGGTTTACCAACTTACCATTTTTTTCTCTGTGCTACGTAACTTTGGGCTTAAAAAATGACAGGCGTAGGCTTAAAGTTGAAACTTAAACTATTATTTATTAACTTATTAGATCAGTAAAACTAATAGGCTAGCTGGTCAATGGTAAGAAATAAAAAGTGAAATTTGCGATTCAGTGGTAGCGATAAGTCTTAACAAGGTGTTTCACGTATACTATAAGTTTAACTGTATTATAAATTTACTAAAGTAAACAGTATATACACACCCACGCTGTCAGAATTTATTTTATTTTTATAACCTGTAATTGCACGCAGTAGATCTTAAACACTAATATCATTTATACTATTTAACGCGTCCTCTAAAATTTAAAGGAAACGCACAAACCGACAAGTTACACTGAACACGTACGATAACCAAACACAATTAATAAATATTGTTACAAACGCCTCATCGCCAAACATAAAACGAACATGTACAAGTACAACATGAAACGTGGCTGAGCCAACGTTAGCATTTTTCGAAACTCACGTTAATTCAATAATAATATTTTTAAAAATGCGTATATATTTATATATTTATTTCAGATTTTAACATTTGAATCAATTAAAAATAAATTTCAAGTTGTGTAAATCAAATGAAGTAGATAATATTTTAAATAATAAATAATGGTAATTTTGTACGGAAAACAGTTATGAATAAATTTAATAATACCTTCTAGAAATTTGTTTGTTTCGTTTTGTTTGTCTGAGAACAAAGCCACATTTGGCTAGCTGTTGTGGCCACCACGGGGAATCGAACCCCGGAGTTTAGCATTGTAAGTCTGTTAATTTACCGCTTTCCCACCGGGGTGCCCTTCTACAAACAATGGTATCGAAACTTTTTAAAGTATAATCTGCTTATTCACTATTATACTTAAATATAGAATATTTATAATAGTAGTAAATTAGAATGTGAGCATGCTTCTATCCAGCCTATATTTGCAAGTACGATTGTGGTATTCTAAAGAACGGTTCCCAGAAATATGTTAGTAACTGATCTAACAAAAGTTTCGGCAGAAAATGTATTACACAATGTATCTGAACGTTGATTTAACAGAAACAATGAAATAGACTAGACAGCAAGATTTATCATTATGGTATGTGTTTATTTTCCCCTCACTTTATGAAGCTGAACATTTCTTGAGCACTTCTACATACGTGTTGCAAGTGTTGAATATGTAGTATGCAGAGTATATTTAGTGTTTACGTTCTTCTTTAACTTAGTAAGGCGAGTGCTTTATGTTTGCATAAAATATTCAAGATTTTTCGCGTATGCACGTTTCTGGCCATATATGTGGTTTTAACAATAGCATGTGGCCAAATTCCTTTCATCCTAGTTATCCACTGTTCAGGGCCATTCCTCTTTGGTGTCAAATACGCTTTGCTGTGAGAAAGATTGACAGATATAATTTCCATTGGGGGTCAGGTGATACCTTTCCTGTTTTTATATTAAAATGAACAACACTGACATTGGTAGAGCAAACCCATTAAGTAGAGTTTGTTATATAGTGCTGTGCTCTCTCAGCCAGGAAGAGATTACAGAATGGACTAACTTTTAGCCCCCCCCCCAGTAGCACAGCGGTATGTCTGTGGAGTTACAACGTTAGAATCCGGGTTTCGATACCCGTGGTGGGCAGAGCACAGATAGTCCATTGTGTAGCTTTGTGTTTAATTACAAACAAACAAACAAAACTAAGTTTTAGTCTGAAAGAGAGTCTAGAGCTAATTGCTCTCCAGTGAAGTATTGTCTATTTTCTAGTCTACTTGTCAACTTCACTGACTTTTATCATAAATAAAAATACTTTTACTTTGTTCACACTATATTTAGTCTATTTCCGTTTCAAACTCAGAGTTAAAAACATCCAATTTAACTCTGTGAGACATTTCCAAATGTTTCTCAAGCTATTTGATTACTATAGTTATCTCTAAGGTAATCAATACACCTGAGAATACCATAAATGTGTAACGTGCAAGTAACTGAGTTTCTATCTCTGAAGTAGATAGAGAAAGAAAGAGTTAGGCAAGATCAAGTATCTGAATCTGGTGAAGACTGGGAGAATCATCTCAATGTATTTATTTAGATAAGGTCAATTCTTCTAGAGTGCATTTATCACCCGCGACATTTGGTCACTCCCATTAAGAAAAATAGGGAAGACAGAGACCTCCATATAATTGATGTGGTCAGAACACCTATTATAGTAAAAGCTCAGCAGATGTACTACTATCTCAGTAATAAAATCAATGCAGTCAGTTCAAAGCTGTTTGGTTGTCTGCACGCTGTAAGCAAACCTGTGTATCAACGTATATCAGTGTAAAAAACGTTTGAAAATTTCGTTAACAAAACACATTCACCTTGTGAATTACTTGTCTTTGAAACTAGATGTATTTAAATCAAGTTTCAACGTCATCTCCAGACATTTTTCTTGATAAAACTGGTAGCTAAATCTATTACAAATTATAAGATCACCATTTTTTATTTTAGTATCATGTTTATGCTGATAAACAATTTAGTACATTTATCTTTGTATTACTTAAATGAAAAAGAGTATAATGCAAAATTATCCCCATAGATTTGATAAAATATCATTTTAATGTTATGAAATAATCTAAAAAAATGAGTGTCGGACATATAAAACAATAAAATAAAACTAAGGCTCCAGCAAGAGTTGAAACATCATGTACATTGAATACGAAAGGATCCACATAGCAACAGCAATACAATGTTTACCGAATTTAACCATAAATCTTGCATTGTATCTTAGCATTGTCATATAACATTTGTTTTGTATTTACATATACGTATATTTTACTATTACTTGGAAAGGGAGTAATGCCAACTTCAAAACTTCTACATATTGTTACGTCTCCGTTCGTTAGTTAATTTTCCGTAAATTCGTTCCGACGAAACTTTACCGATAGAAGTCCTTTCTTAAATAAAACTGGTTTATTCTTTCTGAATATAACTTTGTAATACACCTAATTTCAACAGTCGCGCTATTACAAACGCTAAAATTCTCAAGGAACGTCTCACGTGCTCGACTCAACAATACTCCGTTCAGTTACACACATTGTTGCCGTCAATTTGTGACCGTCTTATATATACAAGACTACACTATATCTAGAAGGATCCCGAGATTTAAGGAAAGGACGTGAATGTTCGAGAACGACGTGGCGTGATACTAGTCACGTGACCTCTGCTGACGCAACAATACTAATATCCGACGAGAATCCACTGAAGTTAAATGAATTGTAATGTTCGAACTTTGTAAAGGTTCCTGGTCAAATATCTGAAGTTTTCCGATTGATAAGCATTATAACAACCACAGTTATAGCTTTCGAAGATTATAGCACACTGACTATAGCAAACTAATAACAGATACACTCTCTTGGCATGTCGCGTTGATTATATTTATAGGCGTGGGAAGATTTTCTAGAAAATTCAGATTACGTAACAATGCAAATTAAAGCATTTACGTACACACATACTTTTTATTCTAACTCTCGAGAATCTTCTACAACTTTGGAGAATAGTGGGGAGTTTCGCAATACATATTTAAAACTATAAGCTACGCATGTTTTAAAT
>NW_013665782.1:861038-867825 GCF_000517525.1 Limulus polyphemus | reverse complement strand
ATAGAGAAAAGTGCAAAATTATGAATGATAAAGTAAATCATACAAAGAATCTTCATAAACGAGTACTGTGAAATAATTGTAAAAGTGAAACAAACCAGTGTATACCTTAGAATTCTTGTCATGAAAGTTGCCACAAAAATAAATTAATTTTTTATTTTATGTTATATGAATATGAAAACAAAAATTCATCCCGCACCCTCAAAAAAACTTAGTTTTTATTAATGAATCAGCATTTTGTATTTAATTTCAGTATGTTTTAAGAGTAAAGCTCAAATGCTTCTACATTTTTAACCTTGAGAATATACAAAGTGAAGATGTGAAATCACTAATGATTCAAAATGTACCAGAGCTTGATTTATATTTTTCAATGAAATTTTAAAAGTAAAATAGATATTCACTAACACAGTTTATTTGTATGTTTTTGATATATGTTTGTCTGCTTTTTTGTGGGTGTAACTAAGTGGACTAGAGGATTATAGAATTATTTTATATTTATAACATTTTATTTACATCCAAAAGTGATGAAAAATTTATTAAAGTACCATATAAATTGTAATCTGGAGCTCATATATTAGCTGTATGTATTGGAATGCTGGGATTATTAATAAATTTAATTCTTATCTCTAGTTTGAGAGGCTAAAACTAGGCTACTTAGAGAATAATGTGTCCACCATCATTGAAAGTTTGAGAAACTTCCTGGAGTCAAGGATTAAAATGATGCATTACAGAGAGGGGGCTCCAATTGTGGATCTTCTTAAAAAAATTGATAGCTATCAGCAGCACTATTTTGTGAATCACAAACAAGTAATGGACACAAATGAGGTACGAACATTCTTCATTTGATTTTCATGACCATGCTTCTCTTACACAAAAGTGTTAACATTAACATACATAGTTTAATATATATAAATATATTAAATATATTCAATGTTTTGTTTTGTAATAAAATAATTGCAAGATTGAAATATCACATAATTAAAATATGCATGCACACACACACATAATATCCTGCCAAAGTTCTTTTGACAGATAGTCATATAGAATGGACTCAATAGTACATTACTTGTATGCAGAACAAATTAGGTCAGTTTTGGGAAGAAGCATTGAATCAAGTTTGATTTAAGAGACTTGACAAAGTTGTTTTAAAATAAATAAAACTTTTATTCAACAATTCCACATCTAAAAGTGGCACATCATTTACTTAGGAAATTGTGCTAATATCTCTCTCATTATTTTCAGGTTAAATATTCTACATTTGGCTTACTGGAGTTAAGATAAATAAGAGTTCAAAAAGAGAAACCAGATGGCCACAAAAAAAAAAAAAAAATTCTCAGCAGGCAGTAACTTTTTCATTAGGATAATATTCAATCCTAAGTTCTGCAAGGATTCCTTGTGTAGCATGTATCTGTGTAAGTGACTAAGGCACATTAAACAAAATTGAGAATAGAACTCAACATTTTTATCTCCACACAAGACTATCTTCTGGTAATTTCACAATAGCGTTCTTAAAAAATTATCCACTAAGCCAGCCAGGTGAGAAGAAAAACTCTTTGGCCAAGTTTTTGACTTCAAATGAAAGTATAAAATGCAGGATTAATGCTGTTCAAGTCTGGGCCCATGGTGTTAAACTACAAACATTTTGAGGCTTTATATGTATAAAGATATATCCATATTTTATATTATAGAATGCATTAGTTTATGATATCTGCATATTAACTCCTATTTTCCCTCTCCTTTCTCCTCCACGTATCAGGCTGTCCTTAGTTTCACTTTTCACATCAAACTAAAATTTTAGAACCATTTCCTAGATTGGCATAACAGAATTGTAACTGCAAGGAACATACAGACACATAATCATTTTAATATCAGAAATAAAACTAAGCATATAATACACCAATTACCATACAATAATGTAAATACAGTACTTAGGAAAGAAGAAGAAATCTGTTAATACACACTTACCTAAGTCTTAATTACAGAAGAACAATACTTTTTAATATTAAACACATAAGCAGGTAGTACACAAATATGAAAATATGTATTAATGATGAACATAAAGAATACACAGCAAAGCTGACAATTACACTAAAATGAGCTAAGTGTACTTAATCTAATATGTACACTTTATTATATACTATAATATAGGCCCATAACTTATTATGGTTTAGAAGTCACAATATGAATTTTACCACTTTTAACTTTGGTAAATTACATGAAATAAAAACAGCACATTTAACTTTTGTAAGTTATGTCCAAATTTATGTCATGTTAACTTTTCGTTAATCATACCTAGAACTTACGGACTTTGAGTTGATTGATAAAACATATGTATATATATATATATGCATATATTTCCATTTTATCATTTCTTACCCTGTATTCACACATTTTATGCACTTTCAGATTTATTACTAAGCTATTATCAAATTTTTGCATGTTCTAAGAAAAGTGCTGTATAGCCTGTATAATTCACAAAGTAAATGAGGATGACTTTATTACAAGAACACATCTAACTTTGCTCAGTCCTATCTCGTACCATAAGTAAAAGAAAACAAACATACAATTAGTAGAGTCTGTTTTTCGACCTTATAAAGTATCAGTGCAAATATTACCTACACCTTTTACATCTCACTATAAGATCACTCTTATGGTTACATAGATTTTAAGGGTAAAGTCACTTTTTTATTTTTCATGGATTATTGAAACCAATTTTTTACCAAAGTCTGTGTGTGCATGTATGTGTCCACTTATTAAAATTGGCAAACTGCTAACCAACTATCACCAATATCACCAAACCTGGCTTGAACACTTAAGGCTCCCCAGGAAGTGACATGGGGGGTGGTCTTCTTAGATATACACGATTGTTCATTTTAAGTTTAATAAGAGAGTACATTTTAGTTTATATTGTGGGAGTGTTAAAGTAAGTTATTTTTAGAAGCAATAATTATGGCAAGTTTGCTTATGTAGCTGTTCAGGAATCATTTGTTGTATAGTGCAGTAGTTGTGAATTAATGTCATGTTACTCAAACCTTCTGAATTCTTTTCGTTTCTTTAAGTGAGTACTGCTACATCATAACATCTCATAGTTTGTAAAAAGTTCTAGGCCTCAGTCAGGCAATATATATATATTGTTACAACAGCGGAAGTCACGCGACGCTGGGAGCATGCGCGCTGGAGTTTCTCGAAGGATCATGAATTATCGAGGAACCCCGCGAATGTCCGAGTGTTTGCTAGATGCCCTCATTTTTTTGATATATAAGCCTGGCGAGAAAAACCAGCGGGATCAGAAGAGATATAGATAGATTGAAGAGATAGATAATTGAGTCAAGCGAACAGTAGGCAACGTAAGTAAAGTGTGTGAATCACTGTGATTTATAGCGTGACTGTGACTGTGGAAATTCTATGTATTACAAAAAGTTGTATCGACAAAGAATAAAATAGTTTTAATCAAATAAGAACTTGTATCGCTGAAGTTTCTCGGAAAGAATTTATACCGGAAATTAACAAACAAGCAGATACACAACAATATATATGTATGTATAAGCAACCAAGGTAGTGCAAATAAGGAAGTTAGTGAAAGTGAGAAAAAATTAGTGAGAGATATAGTCAAATATATCTAAACTGTATTTGTAAGTTTAGCAATTAAGAGTGTATAGTGACGACTTTTAAAATGTAGTAATCGCAGATTGTACTGTAATAAAAGAGTAGAGAATAATAATTTGTCTTGTTAATTGGGTTCTAAAGTAACTGAGCCAGCCTGTGTGGACTTTTGACGTATAAGAGAATTATGTAAAGCTCAGGATACAACTGTAGTAACCCACGGGGTAACTTAAATGAATTTATCACTGATTGTATTGTGATAACAGAGTAGAGAAGAATAATTCATCTTGTCAGTTTGGTTCCAAAGTAACTGAACCAGTTTGTGTGAATTCTTGATGAAAAGAAGCTCTTGATACAACTGTGGTGATTAACTGTGTGACGAACATTTGTATATATATTTGACTTGTTTTTAATATATTATTTTAAAACAACTGGATTGTGTGCTGTCCATTTATTGTTGAAATTTATTGCCAACAAGTAATAAACACCTACTGTAAAGAATCATGGTCCTATAAAAATCTGACATTGATGAGCCAGCCAGGATTATACATTGGTAAATGGCAGTAGAAGACGATGTAAACAACAGTGGCAAAGAGGCCTATATAGAAACAGCTGTAGTGGTGACGAAAATATTCTAGAGGTCACATCCACACTATATAACCATGTCGACTGACTTTGATAGGTGGATAGAGAGGGGAGTGACTTGGGCTCAAAGATGGCAATCTACAAGAGTTTATTAAACAACAATAAAATTTAGAGAGAGAAGATTGTCAACAGAAGAGAAAGGAGGAGAGGCAGAGAAGAGAGGAAGAAAGAGAAAGACTGATAGAAGAACATGAGCCTGAAACACAAGCACATAAAGAGAAAGAAGAAAAGATGCCATGAGCTGTTATAAGTTAAAAGTGGTCTTCCTAAAATGCTAAGAACTCTCCGAGGAAAGTTTTAACCAGAAATTCAGAGAAGTCAAACCTGACACTGGAGAAACTGTATTTCAGTTTGTGGTACGTTTATGATGATACTTCACAAGATGGACTGATATGGCCAAGTGTGAAAATAGTTTTGAAGGAATGGCAGATCTACTAATATGTGAACAGTTCATGAACACGTGCTCAACTTACATGCCTCTGTTGCTAAAGGAGAGAGCACCAAAAGACGTGAATGAGATAATAAAGCTGGCAGAACAGTATATGAAGCCAATGGAGGGAGTATAACTAGCAAGTCCAAGAATAACCAGAAAAGTTGAAACCAGGTTGATCAGAAACAGGATACCACCAAAGGTGACAAGAACTCAATGGACAAAAGGGAAAAGAGATGCTATGGTTGTCATAAAATGAGGCATCTTGTGAATGAGTGCAAATCTGTCACCAACAAGCAACAGCAGAAATTTCAATGTAAAGTAACTGGAGCTACCTACAAAGATGGTGCTGGCAAGAAACAAGTGACTATAACCATGGATGTTGTTGCCAGAAGAAAGAGAATAGAGATAACACATCAGATTTACAGCAAGAAGGGAGTGCTATCTCCATGATTAAACAGTGCACGACTGATGGTCAGCTGAAGTTAGCAAATGGGTCAACAGTGCCAGTGATGGTTGGAGCATGTGACACACATAGAGAGGTGTTAAGAGATCACAACATGTCAGTAGGTGAAAGCTATGTCGGGGACAATAAAGTGAAAGTCGTATGATACACTAGGTGCAGTAGTGAGAACCAACCTAGTATCTGATAGTGAGATGATAGGCAAGGTACATCTTTGTGTGCTGATTGATGGGACAGTGAAGAAGTTTCCCATTAGCAAGAATATAACCATACACACCATACTGTGTTGGAGACCTAGAGACCATGTGTACAACTTGGTGATTGACAATATGCTAAGCAGTAGAAATTTGGAGGAACCAGACAGAAAGGAGGCTGACAATGCATTTGCAGTCACCACTAGAGATCAAGAAAAGAAAAACAAGCAAAACATCAAGCCCCAGCAAGTCTTGAAAGGTGACATCCCAGATGTAAATTTATGGGAACTGAAGGAAGCACAGAAGAAAAACCCTTCACTGCAGAAACCTTGGGATTGCCTAGGAGAAAGTCAAGCACAAGACAAAGGGGAAAGGGACTTATAGAATAGAGGACTGTAAGGGAATGCTGTACTGGATCTATCAAAGCAATTATACTGGGGAAGTTAAACAGATCATAGTACTAACAGAATACCACACTCAAGTGATGAAGTTGGCCCATGAGTCGATTGGGGAGGACACCTAGGAGCATAGAAGACAGTAGACAGAATCACCAGCAACTTCTATTGGCTGGCAGTCATCAAAGATATGGCCAGATTCTGCAGGCCGAAAGACAATACCTAGAGGGAAAATAGCAAAAGTGCCACTGAATGATATGCCTCTCATAGAAGACCCATTCAGCAGAATAGTTGTGGACTTGATTGGATCCCTAGCACCTGTTTTGACAAGGGCAACCATTATGTGCTGACATTAGTTGACTATGTGACACATTACCCAGAGCCCTAGCATTGCTGAAGATAGATACAGAGAGAGTATCAGAAACCCTTTTGGAAGTGTTTTGCAGAGTAGGCTTATCAAAAAAGTAACAGAGGGACCCAGTTTACCTCAGAACTGATGCAAGAGGTGTGCAGTCTCATCAGTACACGGCAAACCTTTACCACTGTGTACAACCCCAGATAAAATGGACTTTGTGAGAGATTGAATGGAGTCTTAAGGAGTATGCTGGAGAAGATGTGCCAGGAGAGACCACGCAACTGGGACTGGTACCTGCAGGCAGTATTATTTGCTTACCAAAAAGTCCCACAAGCAAGTACAGGATTGTCATCCTCGAGTTGCTTTACAGAAGAACAGTACGTGGCCTGATGCAGATATTGAAAGAGCTGTAGACAAGAGAAAAAAATTCAGAAGTGAAGAACACATACCAGCATGTGTTAGACCTCAGAAACTAACTGGAGGAGAGTTGTCAACTCGTTCGAGAGAGCTTTTTATGCAGCTCAAGGCAGTCAGAACAACTTCTATGACATGAAGGCCAAGAATCGACATTTGCAAGGTGAGACAGGAGGTCTTAGTTCTGATACTCACAGAAAACAACAAACTCACCTGCAGTAGAAGGCCTTTAGAAGTACAGAAGTTGAAATAGAATGAACTATAAAGTGAAAGTGGATAGGAAGAACAGAT
>NW_013665782.1:854017-860622 GCF_000517525.1 Limulus polyphemus | reverse complement strand
TTGAGACACAGATGAACATTGAAGATGTGCCTGTCACAGATGCAGAACAAGATGACAGTGACTTTGTCATAGAGGATGAAGACCTACTAGACCTAAGACCAGGGGATGTAGATGAGATGTAAAAAAGGCATCAACATTAGTGAAGAACTGAATGGCAAGCAGAAGAAAGACCTACAAGAGCTACTGTGTCAGTAGGTAGATGTCTTCACAGATAGACCAGGCAAGACAGACCTTGTACAACACAAAATCCAGACTATGACCAGGGATCTTTCAAGGTGAAGCCCTACCAGATGCCCTATGCAATGAGAGACCTAATCAAGCAAGAAGTTGAGGTAATCAATTTTTGAAGCTAGAATCATTGAGCCTTTAAATTTGACCTATTGTTCACCAGCCCTAATCGTGACGAAGAGGGATGGATCAAACTGCTTCTTTATAAACTTCGAGAAGCTGAACCTCATGATGAAGTTCGACTCTGTACCTATGGGTATCATGGGAAAACTGTATGGGACCAAGTTTTTTTCCAAGATCAACCTCAGTAAAGGTTATTGGCAGACCCTAATGAAGTTAGGATCTAAAGAAAAGATGAATGTTACCAGTTTAACAAGATGCTATTTCGGTTAGTCATTTCAGCAGCAACCTTCAACCACATGATGAGGAAGATAGTTTGGGATAAACTTCTTATAGTATCTTGCTAACCCGAGGAAGAGTATGACTTGTTGCTTGGTCATTGGAGCTGTTGCCCTCACTCACCTGAGAAAAACTACCTTGTGATTGAATGAGAGTTTCTGGCTATCATATTTTCCATCCAGAAGTTCCAAAACTACTTCTACGAGAAGGAATTCATCATCCTTATGGACCATAAGCCCCTTGCTTACAACCAGAGGTGCAAAATCGACAGTGCAAGGATCATGAGGTGGGCATTGTATCTACAGAACTATCAGTTCTGCATTAAAGCCATCAAGGGGACTGCAAATGTTGATGCAAACTGTAAGAGTAGAGCTTGGGAAGAAAAGGTGTCTAACTCCTTTAACAAATATCTTTACATCTGTGACCTAAATTGGTCAGTGGTTTTGCATACTTGAATTGTCTCTTGAGCCTTGGAGACCAATTGGCATAAAGTAACATTCCAATGAACGTTACTTCTTCTGTTGAGTAATGTATATATAACTAATATGAATATAAGTAATGCCATGCACAGTTTATTTAAAGCCACATTAATGTGCGTTAAAATTTCAACTTGCACAGCAAACAATATTCAGAAATACTCAGTAAACAAGATTATGATTATTTAACTCTTAAACATTTATCAGGTACTCATCAAGCAAGTGAAAAATTAAATGGGTAGTAATTACTTTAGGGAGTTAGAAAAAAATTACCTTTAAACTCCATATAATAATAACAACAGTGCCAAAATAATATTATACCAACAGGAATCAAACATTTCATACCACTACAAACCTGTCTGCAAAGAAACTCTAAAACAGTGAGTAAGTAACACTATTTTCATAAAGTCCATTGTATAAAAAACTTATTGATAATCAAAAATGTTACAGGCCTACAGTTCCAAAACTAACTTAATGCCACAAAAAAACTTTAGTTTCATAATGTCTAAATCACTTCAGTATGCTTTTACAAGTAGTAGAAGTTATTTGCATCTGTGTTGCACCGAGTGATCTGAAATTGCCTTACTTCACATTATATCATAAACAGCCAAGCTAGATGTGGGCCCCTCAATTGATCCTCCTAAAGTTATTGGTTTGTCTTATTCAGTATGTTCCATATAATAATTGCCTTGTATAATTTATCATCACTGTTATTGCAATGGATTTTAACAATGCACTATGTTCAGAATCTGGGCATTTAACTAGTGGACAAGCTCCCAACAAGCAGAGAGATAATCTGTTTGCATTATCATGCTGCTGTCCTTGTTTATGCTATAAAGCAAATTTTTTACTCTTCCAATGTTGCATCTACTATGCATATTCTTGGATATAATCAGCCATTTTAGTGGTGTATGATTAACTGAAATTCTAATCTTTCTATCACAAAAATATTGGTGCTAGTGTTTTACAAATGCTACAACTGTAAGCAGTTCCCTCTTTATCACACAGTAGTGGCCTTCAGAAACCATAAATCCATGACATAAATCATTTGCTGGTTTTAGAGCAAAGCCACATTGGCCACCTGCAGTGTTTATTGTGGGGAATTGAACTTCATGTTTTAGTGTTGTAAGTCCATAGACTTGCCACTGTCCCACCAAGAAACACACATTCCTATAACAGTACTAAAATGCTCTTTTAGCATTTGCATCCAGGGTGAATAAGCAATCTTGCATTGGATAAACCAGTACTATAGAGCCTCAACTTAAGCACATTTTAAGAACTTAATTAAATGTCTTGTCATTCTTCATTCCATCTAAAAAAGGTTAATCAGCCTTAGTCAGAGCAGACATTAAGTAGTGCAAACTACATCAGAAAAGTTGATTGCTAAACTGCAATAGTATGACACAAATTCTTGAAGACTGTAAAAACATTTTTTTAGCACATGTTGGAACCAGTTCTTGACCACTTTAATCTTTGCAGTATCAATGGAAACTTCATTCCTGCCAACAATGTGACTTAGTAACCCACCTGTGTATGCAAAACTGCACATTTTCCTGGCTGGCTGGAATACCATTCTTAGGTTTTTGACAACAAATGTATATGTGCAACCAAACACCTGTATATTAAAGACATAGATGAACATCTCTTCCACTGCAGGCCTTGTAATATATGCTTTATCAGCTGCTCAAGAGTAATTGACAAATTTTACAGACTAAATAGATGATCCAAAACTCATACCAGCAATCTCAAGAGCTGAATTTAGGCTTAAGTCTGCTCTCATTGTCAGGTTCTGTTTGGCAACAACTAGAAACTAGGTCTCGACATTCATCTATGAATGGTGGTAGAAAGTCATTGATGAGTATATGTTACCACATTCACTCACCTAAAAATAAACAAACAAATTTTTTGTCCTTTTTTTCTTCTTCATATCATTGTTATTTTGACATGTAACTTGGCTATCTGATTAATTCAGCTGATTAATTATGCGGGAACATGTGAGAGGAATTTCTGTTAAAAACATTTCAGATCAATATTTGCAAATTCATATTAAAAATAAACTAATACAACCATAGTCAGTAAAGTGCTTGAACAAGTTTGGGAAGATTAAAGTAAGAAAAGTTCAATTCAGTTATTCTTGACTATGTTATTGATGTGAGTCATACAGAGCAAAGAAATATTATTATGTGAATCATATTGGGTAATGAATGTATTGAATATGTCAGAGTAAGATCTCACTTATGCTCTGCTCTTTACATTTAAAGAACATAAGTTTCCCTAGCAGACTATTATGGAAAAGCTTATTACAATGGTCCTACTATGAAAGGACTGGATAATTGTGTACAAGTAATGCACCTAGATATTGCAATACAGTTACTCTCAACAATTAGAAATTTCTCTATTCAGTCTTGCAAAACAGACTTGCAATCAATGTGTACTCACATATGAGAATAATGTGAAATCATTACTGTACTTCCAAACGTTTCCCAATGAAAATTAATGAAATAGATGGCATGCCTGTACAAGATTCACTTGATACATACAGGTTAGAGCTTTTAACATTTTAGTTCATTCAGCAATTCAAGATCAAATAAGCAGTTTAATAAACACATTAAAGTATTTGGCTTCCAGTACAATATTCAGAAACTTAGAATTGAGTGGTACAATACCAATAAACTATTGAAATGAATTACAAACTGCTCTTTTAGATGGATCGTTTCAGGTACAGAAGTCAAGAAATGAAAGGATTGTCTCACATGATCCAACTTGAATACACATCACTCCAAATGTGTCATTTATTTAATAAACGAGCTTTAAGGAATTATTTTCAAATACACATTTACAGCAGAGCTCAGAAAGCTTTTTTTAAGATATTAATGATTTATTTGTTTACATGATATTCTCAAAACTACACAAGAGCTTTTTTTGTTAGCTGTCTCTAATTGTGAACTAATGAAATAGAGGAAAGGTAGCTAGCTAGTCAACAACACCTACCACCCACTCTTAGGCTACTGGAACTGAATATAATAGTGGTATTTGACTGACAGCCTTATAACATGTTCATGGCCTGAAAGCTTGGAGCAAGTTTTTTAAAACTCTGTGGCAACATGACATGCACCTTCACATCCATAATCCAGCATATTAACCACTGTCTGGCTCTTCTAAATCAAAGATGATAAAACTTACTTGAGACCAACTATGTCTGAAAATAGGTTGTGTAGCCTCGCTCAGAAATCAATATAACATGCTTTATGTTTGCTTGCTTTAAGAATTTTCAAGGAAGAATACACATAACTATGTTTTAAGTAAAGCTGTATAAACTTTTATAAGTTAAAAGTAAATTATTTGTTCATAACAACTATGTGCTCTTTGTAAATATTATGTTAGCATTAAATTATGTGTATTGCATGCATTTAAATGCAATTTATTTGTCTTGTAGAATATATTTTGTATATTGCAAGGCCATTTAGATGGGTTCAGGATCTGTATTTCAGCTGGGGTCTAAGAATATACAAAAAATGCTTCAGCTGGCAAACTTTTTAACTTCAGTATCACCTCCATTCTCTTAGCTACAGGAAACTTCAACCAGCAGCAAAGTTCTGATCCAATGATTGGGCTTGAACCCCTGTAGAGAAAACCCAACAAGGTGTCAGGATGGTCAGCCTCAAAGTCATCATTGTGACTATACTCTTCTTTCATGTATTGGAGAGGAAGCAAGAGGAGTGAACTTGAGTACAGTTTGGAAGAGCTCTGATTGAAAATTGACTCCTTGCTTTGGGAGCCAGATCAAAATTTACTTCATAGCTTGGCAGGGTACAGGAGAATGCCCTGCATAATAAAAAGGACTTTTACTAGATCCTTGCAAGATTTCAGACTATGGCACCACTACTGTATCTGCCTCTTTTCATTATAAGTCCTTTGTCACCTTGGAGCTAATATTTCTATCTCAAAATTATTAATTCAAAAAATTATTCTGTGGCATTTTTAGTTGAATGTCAACAAGTAAATTATCAGTGTACAAAATAGAAGGTTTGGTGAGATTTGCAATGCTGTTACATTTGACTTGACACAGAAGTAACAGACTGCCACAGCACTTATATTTAGTAACTTACAAAATTTAGATGTCATATAATTTATTTGAACAAGTTCACACTCATAAGTTTCTCTTTATTTTCTACAGTTTGACTATTTTGTATTTATCATATTAGAATTAATAAAGAAATAGTTTTATAAGAACACTAGTTTGTTTGCTATTTGTTGAATTCTCACAAATCTTTTCAAGAGCTATTTGTGCTAGCCATCCATAATTTTGAAGTGATTTTTCCTTGTTTGTTGTTAAGCACAAAACTGTACGATAGGTTATTTTTTGCATTATAACCTGCAGACTTACTGTTGATCCACTGGGGGATTTGGAAGTGATATACTAGAGGAAGAGCAGCTAGTCAATACCACCCACTGTGAACTTATTGGCTACTGTGATAGAACAGTAGGATTTGACAATCACTGTTATAATGTACCTATGGCTCCAAATTGAGGAGCCAAATATTTGTGGCAGTAGCATAGTCCAGCACACTAACCACTTGTTTGTGCTCTATACCAGCAACACTAGCTTAGCCTTAAGACTTATACTCAGTCCTAAGCTGTTCTAGGACTTTTGGATTGTCCAGTGATCCACAATCGTTGGGCAAGGTATATTATAAAAGATAATGGCCCCTCACATATCTATCTACTCACAAGACTGACCTACTAGTAATTGTACAATAATCTGTTCATAAAAGTATCTAAGAAGTAGTCAGATGAAAAGCAGAAACAAATGCCAAGTTTCTGACTACAATCTAATGGTAGAATTACTATTAATCAAGGTTGGATGCTCTAGTTAAATTAGAATGTGTTTTGAAATATGCTAACTGTACAAAAATTTACCAAAGACTGTTTAAATAAAGATGTATTCATAATTTATGTTGTTTGATGGTTTGGTTTATATATATCCATATATCACACTGCTGTGGTGTAGCACTGACTTTGTGGACATGATTCCACTGCTTATATTCTGTAAGATATGTTCTTAACTTGGTTGAAATAGATGTCTGGTACAATTTATGTACATTGTTGTTTGAAACGTTTTTTGAGTTGATAGTGACTGGGAAGTTATGAATTCGAAACTTTTAGTCTCTCTAGATTGTATCAGTGATATTTTGTAGGCATGGCTAACATGGGCAGATAATTCTAATGTATTGATATTCTATAACTGAAAGAAGATGTGTATCATAGATGCTCTGTGTAATACCGGGAGAATTATCCTGATTAATTGATGTATTGGTCTACTGACTAAAACACAGTCTCTAAGCCCTGGTACACGCTCATTTAAGATATCTGATTATTCATGATATCTAGGTGTGATAAGTGATGTAGTTGGCATGTAATGTTAACTGAGCAAGTATGGAATATATGTTTGGTGCTTTAGTTTTCAAATTTATAAACATTTTAGTTGTATTATAATTCCAT
>NW_013665782.1:850204-853617 GCF_000517525.1 Limulus polyphemus | reverse complement strand
TATTATAATTCCATCCATGCTTTATAAAATGAGTAAAACTCCAGCCATTGAAGAGTTATAAGTTGAAGTAAAACCACAGTGGAATAGAATTGTAATTTTCTACCTGAAAATCATATTTATGTATATGTGGGCTACACAGATAAATCAGAGAGCCCTAAGAATCTGATACAGCTATGTGTAATTTTGAACAACTGACCAGAGGGAAGAAAACCAGCCAGAAGCACACATTGCCACAAAGGTTTTTGTCATGCTCTTGGAAACAAATAACAGGCTTGAATCATACCCACAGATGAAACTGTAGAGTGTTTTCAGCAGCATCACATTTCAAACCTTGGACCCTTTTATCAAAAGCCTGAAGCAAACTACTAGGCCACACTCAAATCACACAATTGTGTTAGTTATTATAATAATAAATCTAAAGTGCGTGTATCATAGGTAAAACTGCAGTTTTGCTACAGTCTTTGAGTAAATGCAGCAGCACCTAAACTAAAAACTAATATTTAATGAGCACTTTCATTAATGCTTAACTCTGCATAACTTCAAGTAATCGATATAATTACTGTAATTAGTTCGAGAAAAAAAACAAGTTGGGTCTTATTTTAGTTTTAAGCAGCGTGTTTTGTAAGGAAATGATGTCCCATGCTGTATGCACAGAATGCAACCCACACCATAATGACACAATCATTTGTTGATTTGTGCATCTGCCTGTCTGTATTCAGCCATCATTTTCAAGGTATGTCAGGTGGATTTCATAACTCCAAAGTATTTTTGACCACCTTTTGATGATTAAGTGAGTACCTATAAAAATAAAGAAAATTAAGCATATACTGCACAGACCTCACAGATATTGTCTGTTCACATGTATTCATGTTGGGCAAAGTAAAGGTCATGTAAATTAACATGTTGCAATTATGAACTTTGTTGGTATGTTTCTCACAACCATACAAGTGCAATTTTCTTATGTTCTGATGACATGAATGGCTAAACTGAATATTTTATAAATGTTGTATATTGAAAATATTGATACTGTTGAAGCATTTCTGACAATATTTCCAGTGAAAACCTTATAAACTCTTCTGAGTCATATAATTTTTAACATTTTACTATCTTTGCATGTACTTTGTCACTTAATTATACTTTACTTATCTGGTATATGTTGAGATCTATATTTATACAAGTGAATATGCCACAACTAGAAAGGTATACAGAAAGTGCAATACCCATTCCAGAATGGTTTTTGCTTTTGCAGTAACAAACCTAAAATAACACCAAAAATTTCTCACCCTCAAAAATGTAGATCTAGGTGCCAAGATCCTTTTTCTATCTCAATTTGTTCTTTAGTTCTGAATTCTGATCTACTACCATTATAAAGAAATTGATTAACATCATTATAATCTTGACTTTTGAGCTACTTTTACCAAAATATCATCAATTGATCTGTAGGAGAAACTCAATCTTTGTGAACAGTTTGATCAAAATTATATTAACTTTTTGAGTTATGTAGGTGACTTTCAGTGTGACTTTGATCTTTGACCTGCATTCACTAAAAGTTAATAATTTGGTCCTTGGGACACTCTTAACCTTTATACCAAAATTTGATCAACATCAGATGAAAATGTTTTGACTTATACTCTTCATGCACACATACATGCAATAACCAGGCAGGGGTAGTAACATGAGAAGTTTGGCAGGTTAGTGTTTATCTATGTATGTATTTGATTTTTAAAAATATTCAATAACAATAAAAAATGAATGTTCCATTTCATTTATATTTCTTTTAGGATTTACTGGATGTTGCTTCATTCCTGCTGTCCAATTCTCATGTTATTCACAAGCAGTCAGTAAGTTGGAACAGTATATTCCTTACTGTAATTTAAGGTTTCTGTTGAATATGTTTAATGAAAATAAACATTTCCTGGTATAGGAAATATTACATTATTAAAAGTGTATTTTTTATCAGAAAACAGAAAGTTAAAAAAACTTCACCTCAACATATTTCAACAAATTTGGTCTATTCAAAATACACATTTTTATATCTATATATATCCCATAAACTGTTTCATACAATTATCCCACAAACATGTTTATGAAACTGCCATAACATTAAAAGAAAATTTTATCATCAGATAGTGTAAAATATCATCATGCATAGCCATGGACTTTCTCAGAAATGTTGAAAATCAATAGTTAGGTTTGTAATATATACATATTTAATTCATATTATCAGAGTGTAGTATGACTTGATTTATACTTTCTTGAATAGATACCTTCCCAATGACTTTTATGCTGTTTTTAAGTGACTTTTGTAATAATTTGAGAAAGTTTATGAAAATAATTGTAATTTTGTACTTATATTTGCTGAGATTTTTTCTAACCTGTTTTAATATATTGTAATAAAAAATCTTACAGTACAAGATTTCCTACTGCTAGTAGTAACTGTTTGTTTTCTGCTATGAAATTGTTCATTATATAAATGTCTCCCCAACATTACTGGTAATTGTTAAATGTGCACACAGTTGGTGTTAGACCAAAACCAAGGACATTTATTATTTTATAAAAATTGCTAACTTATTAGCAGAAAAATTAAATCTTTGATCGATAAAAATTGATTCTTTAGACTTTAATCTACTTGCTGCATGTGAATTTCAAAATTCTTAAATAAAGGATGTACCAAATACAACTGCTATAACTAAGGGGTACATAAAAAACTTGCAGGAGTATCAGCACAGAAGAGTTATACAAGTAGATTGTTAATTTTATATGTGCTCAGACTTTACAAAGGGATAGAATTGCATACAGGGTAAAAAAATGAAGCTTAAAAATTCTTATTACATCTACTTTAACATATTCATTTGGGATGATTTTGTTCATTTATGCTAAATGGTAAAGGCAAATCAAAAATGTCTCCTGATCAAGACAACATTTTCCCTATTCTTTTTGAACCAGGTGGACTTCATATGGCTATAATCATTTATGCTGTTTCTTGCATTAATGGTTTATTTAATGAAAAGATTTCATAAGCATTAATTTATTCTGTTTTTCTATACTGCATGCAAAAACCAAATTTGCTTTTTTTTGTTATAAAAATTATTTAGGATATTGTTACGTTTCCGTTTGTTAATTAACTTTCCGTAACTTAGTTCCGATGAAACTTTAGCGACACAAATCCTTACTTAATAAAACTGGTTTATTCTTTCCGAATACAACTTTACGATACACTTATTTTCAACAATCACGCTAAAACAAACGCTATATCAACGAACGTCAACAATACTTCTGACTGCAGTTCAATTACTCACTATCTACACACACACATTCCCATCACGTTGTCACCGTCTTTTATATACCAGACTACCCTATATATAGTAAATACTAGAGCATTCGCCAAGGTACAGGATAGTTCTAGAAAATAG
>NW_013665782.1:845238-850194 GCF_000517525.1 Limulus polyphemus | reverse complement strand
GGATAGTTCTAGAAAATAGGTGGCGCCACACCAGTCACGTGACCTCGATGACGCAACAATATTATTAACTTACTGACAGTACATTTATGGGCTTAAAGTAGCATACATCAGTATGATTTAGAATTTATTCCTGCTTCAAAATACTCACACATCTTCTCTTAAGTTTGACTTCTCAGTCTCAAAATTGTTTAACACAAGCTATTAATTAACAAATCAATATATGAATACTCTTTGAATATTAAATGATACCTTTATATCACCAATGAATACTTAAATGCAAAAATCATCCCTCTTTTATCAGGAAAACATTAAAAATGAAGGCTTTATGATTCAGTTCATTCATAGTCTATTAAAATGTAATGATGCACATGAATACTTCTATGTTCTTGTTTTTTTTTTTTTGTTCTATGTAATTAAGTGTCAATGATGATTACCTTTGTGACCTACTTCATTCCTTTTAAACTTTATAAATAAATACTTCCATAGTTCACTTTATCCATATATAAGACATGGTATCAGTGATATGAGCCTTCATAACCCATTTCATCTTTCTTTATATCAGACCTGGATATTACTGATGAATATTTTCATGGTCCAATTTATTATTCATTATATTTGATGTGGGTATCAGCATGTGATAAACACCTACATGAATCCAGTTTATCCTTACTTAATTATATTATACCTGGATAACACTGATAAACACCTTCTTGATCCAGTTAATTTATTATATCAGTAATGAACACTTCAGACCTGTCATGATATCACTGTAGAATACAACCATCATTATGTTAACTTCTTCTCGAGTATGCCCCAAACATCAGAGATGATTATTTTAATGATCCAGTTAATCCTACTTTTAATTATTTTTTTTCATTTGTGTCTAATAATAAACTATGCATTTTTAAAAATTTTTTCCATATTTTAGACAATGAGATGTGATGGCTTCAACATATTTGACTATATATCAATTACTCTTGCTTTTTTAATGTGTTGTTTTTTTTTATTCAACAAGATTGATGAAGTTCTATTAAACAGTATCAAAAGTTAGCCTTTCTTAAATTTTTAGTATGTGATCCAACTTCATCAATTGATTTTAAGTCATGGGTTTTTAAGAGGTGCTTTTTCCACCCCTGGGACCTTCCAGATATTTGATAGACCAGCCTTTGGTAAGTAGTTAATAACTGCTTTATATTTCTCTCACTGATTTTTAAAGAATAAAGAAAGAAACATTTTTTGTTGACAAGATAACTAAAAAAAATCTGGAGAAGAAGACAAAAGAATTCGTGATATACAATTTTGTAGGTATGAAGTATTAGTATGATAAAGGTATACCCTACTGTAGCCCTCATCAAATCCCAGACACTAGGTTGCATTGGCGATTAAAAATGTTATCATGGTACCTACTATTTTCTCCTTTTTTATTCATGCATGCTTAGGGCTGTGCTAAATAGAACTTGAATCTAAAACAGTTCTGGACCCTTGGAAGTCCGGAACTATTTTCACATTTTTTGAGTCCTAAATCAAACTTTGTGTCTAAGATTTTAGTGACGGATTCAACACTTCTTCATGTTTTTCAGGAATGAAACACTGCAGTTGTCCAACACATTACTAATTTTGTGCCAGTTTGTTTTCTTCTTTCTCTCAATTCAACCAATCACTGCACATGTTTAAAGTCATACAGGACCAAAGGCAGTTAGTTCAGGCAATAATATCAAGTGGTTGTTGATATCATGTGATTGTTAGCATAAACTTGTTGCTGTGAAAGTAAATAAATATACACTCAATTATCCGTGCTGGTCTGGGAAACAAAAATCACGGATAACAGAAACAGTGGATAATTGAAGCACTAGTGTATCTCACTAGTTAGTCCATTGTTTAATCTAAATACAAATTTTCAATATATTTAAGTTCCTTGTATTAACTTATAATCCTTTTACTGTTGTTTAATCACTTTATCATGAAAAATTATAAAAAGTTATCACAATTGCAATCATAAGAGCCAAGTGTCGGTTGGTCAGTCAATCGGTCACGCTTGATTTCTCCGAAATCTGTGAGTTATACAAGTCCAATTGTTCGTTTCCATTTATTTGAATTTAATCGCTAACATGAATAGGGGTAAGTAGCTCCTAAATTTCGACACTTTTTCTCCTGTAAACACGGAAGTGCATTTGCACTCTGTCAATGCCTATGAAAAATAAGTAAAAAATTAGTGCAAATCTATGCTTGGGAATTATTACGATGCCTTTGTTAAAACAGACTGAAGATACCAATTATCTGTAGGAAGAGGACAATGCATATCTTGGCGACACAACCTGAACATGCATCTGTGGTTAAAAGATGCCTTCTGTGCAGCATAGAACAGTGGACAACAACTGAAGTAGAGTGAAGTCTTTAAGAAATCTTAATGTGTATTTTGTATGTTTTTTTATACTATGTTTTAAAAGCTAATCAAATAAAGTTAACAAAGCTACAAATATTTTGTATTCCTGTCTTAACAGCTAAAAATAAAATAGGCAACTCTAGGCTTGAACAAGCTGACTTACGATTTGAATGCACGCCAGATCCTGCATGCAAAAAACCACAGATATTATGCAACACCTGAACTTTTGCAACCGAAATTAATTTCTGAGCAGCAATTTCTCCAAAGCATCTGTAAATTATGGTCTATAATTATAATGGCACAATTATTTGAGAAAATTTGGAGAAACAAAAAAAACCATGGATAATCGAGGATTATGGATAATGGAGGTGCAGATAATTGAGACACGAGTTTACCCCCCCATTTCCAGGTACAAAGGTTAGGCACTACTGGCTCCTAGATCTGAAAATATTTGATGAGGCCTGCTCTAATATATTTACAGTAAAATAATTTATTGTTTGTGATGTTTCACCTTTTTTAGTAATTTTATGAGAACAGTAAAAACATTAATTTTTTGTTTTCATATATGTATATTGTGTACCTTTTCATTCACATTAACTTGATATACTTGATCATGACCATTCCTAGCTTCAAATTTTATATAGTTTACCTTATAAGCTGAATCACTTTATCGAAATTACAGGTGGTTCACTTAATATCAGTTGTTATTTGTGCACATATTTTATGTGTTTTTGTGATCTTATATTTACTGTGATATATTAATAAAGTCTCATTCCTCTTAAGAAATACTTTGTTGGATAAAAAACATTTAAACCTACATTAATTAGTTCATATCCTTGCTCTGCATTTAGGGCTTGGGTTGACCCTTTTGTAGAATGCTAGATTTTGAAGCCTATGAGCCATGTTTGAATCCATGTAATTTTACAAAATATTCTCCATACTTTAAACTGTTGGTGCATCATAAGAATGACAGTCAATCCCTTAATATGGCTAGTGGATTGTAAGGTGCTGATGAGTGGCTACTTTCCCTATAGTCAGTAGTTGAAAATTAGGGATGGTAGCAGATTGCTCTAGTATAGCTGTATAGTGGTCTGCATTTTCAATAGAACTTTCAGCTGCTGGTGAATCAAGCTCTTTCCAAAATGTATACAGTTATCAGTGTTTGTCTTGTGTTTCAAGTATATATATATTTTCCTTGTTATAGTGAAAATTAGTGTATTTTTCTAAACTACTAAGATGCTTTTTATGAAAATATGACTCAGGACCAAGCTCATTCAAACTTATCAGTTAGTCTATGGAAAAGATGGAATTTTAACTAGAAAGCAAACTTTTATTCATAAATATAGAAACAGATACACACTAAGCTTTCATAAATGGTACAATAGATACTAACACACTGCCATTCAAATTTAACACATTTCTTGATTTATTTTTAAGTATTACAAACTGGGAGAGTAACAAAGGATGGGCAACATAATCTGAAGTTTCCTGGTTTTCCTGAAAATTTGAAAGATTCCAGTATTACAACATTGGAAAGGGAGAAAATGAAAGCAGACAGTCAGAGCATTTTTAGCAAACATCCTTGGTTAACTGACGAGTTGGAAGTCAGCTATAACTCCTTCTTAATGTCTGATTTTGATCACCGTAAGTCCTATTATGGGATCGAATGTTTGTGTTTTTTTTATTTTTTCTTATAGGTATATTCTTCATAATTTTGTACACCATTTTTAGGCTAAATAGGTGTTTAATTATTTCATTAGGTTTTAAAACTTAAATAATTTTTTATGTAACTATTTATTACTTTCTAACTTTTTTTAGTGCCAACTCTTTGTATGAAGACAGTGTGAAATAATTAACATCGATTTGCAAAAAAGTCTGTTGCTTTATCACAAAACTGGTAACAATTAAAAAGTACTGCAGAGGTTTCAGTTTTATACATCATGATTATTTTGATTTTTGTCAGTCATTTTTATGATCATTAGTTTCACTTTAAAGTATAAACAAACTCAGCAATGACTTATTTTGGTTGTATTTCTGATATTTTATTATAGTGAATGATAGTATAGTCACAACAGTTGTAGTCTACAAAAATTTGTCAATCTTCCTTCCACCACGATTCTTGATTAGAAAAGGGTAAGTAAATATTTCAATCTTCAAGTAAAATAAGCAGTGCGAAAGGTTTCTTATTGATGTATAGAAAATTAATTTAAAACCAACACGTTTATGGTTATTTATAATTGTTTCTATTTTTAAGTACAAAGCTACACAATGATCTGTGCTAGTACCGACTACAGGTAGTGGACCCTGATTTTTAGCATTATAAACCTTCAAATTTACCACTGAACCATTAGGTGGGGATCACTATCTTGGACAATGTCAAGATATTTGAATTTTTTTATGTAAAATATAGTTAAAAGTTTAATGCACCACTTTATAATAGATCTCCAAGCACTAGAGTTGTTAGGTTTTATGTGGGACAATAACTTAGGATACAAGGAAGTTATAAACAATGCACACACAAGAAACAAAATTGTTTGTTTGTTTTTGGAATTTCGCGCAAAGCTACACGAGGG
>NW_013665782.1:844495-845227 GCF_000517525.1 Limulus polyphemus | reverse complement strand
CTTTTACCAACGAATAGTGGGATTGACCGTCACATTATAACGCCCCCACGGCTGAAAGGGCGAGCATGTTTGGTGGTATGCGGATTCGAACCCGCGATCCTCAGATTGTGAGTCGAGCGTCTTATCCACCTGGCCATGCCGGGCAAACAAAATTGTAAAACAATTTTTTTTTACCTTTTGTTTACTTCCTTTCTTATTTACAATTGTTGATAGAATAAATTTATACATTACTTTTTCTTATCAATGTTGTTTCACTGCTAAATCTACAACATTTTACAAAATTACATTCACAATTCTATTTTATTTAAATAAGAGAAAATATCTTGAAGTGAATGTTATTTCAATGCTATTTGTCACGAAATACCACAGTAAGAAAAGCATACAGTTAACTACCAAATTAGTTAGCGTAGTAATAGTTTTATAAATTGCATCCAAGTATTAGGTCGTCAAGAAATTAATGTTGCGTTTTCGAACGCTTTCTTTAACCACCCCTCAAAAAACGCACATCACGTATAATAGTTAAATGAACCTCCTAAACGTCACATTAGTGTAGCCTATATAATGTGTAAAGTTTAGTATACCCTAATCCCTTATAGTAATGGCACACAACGAGACACATATTCGGCATGTAATGCTGTTTGAATACAAGAAGGGAAACAACACCTCTGCAACCACAAAGAATATCAAAGATTTTTATAGAAATGTTTTGAACGTTTGTAAGTGTCAACGATG
>NW_013665782.1:840984-844206 GCF_000517525.1 Limulus polyphemus | reverse complement strand
CTTTAGCCTTAAAAACTATGATGGCAAAGACCAACATGTTGGAATTGGTATTGATGCTCTGAAGACGCTTGTTGAGTCTAACCCAAGGCAATACATTCATGAAATGGCCCTGAAATTGCATGTCTCTCATGAAACATCTAAGTAAGAAATATGGAAAAACTCCATAAAGAAAGTATTTGGGTGACTCACTAACTCTGCAATGATCATTGATTCCAACATGTGAATGTTGCTTCGTCTCTTCTGGCGCATAATGCACGTGAACCATTTTTGGACAAAATTGTCTCCGGTGATGAAAAATTGATTCTTTTTGCAAATATTAAATGCCAAAAATAATGGCTCAGTCCTAGACAAAAACCACTTCCGACCCAAAAACCCGTTGGCCAGTATTTGATGAAGCTCTTAATTGTAACTCATTTTGTAAAGCTTCAATCTCAGAACACTTGCTGTAAGCCAGCTGTGGCACTAAACAGACTGCTTTACATATAAACTATTTCATATTATTACAACTATTAACACAAAAATAAGCTTTATGTGAGGTTTTTGATATGTTATAAATTAATAAGTAAGCAAAATAAAATATAAAAAAATGTATATAATATTTAAGTAATAACTGTTCTGTGATAGGAGGTGAAAATGTGAGCTATGTGATATACAACTACAGTTATGAATTAAACCAGAGTATTGGATGAACACATATGGATGGGATTGGTTAGGATGAAGAAGCCCCTATAAATAAGCAGTGAGAATTAATATCTAATCAAATTAGGTGGATAACTCTCTGCAAGGGACTAGAAGCCCTAAAAGCTCATTAAAGAGATAATTGGTCTAATTAGAACACTAATTTAAGCTAAGGATCCTGGACTCAAACATCAATCATGACAATAAGTAATTAGTTAACCTCTCTTGTATCATTCCTAGTCGTGACCTAGACTATACCAGAGATTTCAGATGAAGTGTGAGATAATGAAGAAAGATATGCATATATATTGTTGTTAGATATACACTACTGTTTCAGTGTAAGCTTAATGTGAGTTTGAAGATTTAGATTTATATAGTTATACTTAGTATTATCATACGTTGTGTAGTTCAATTGTTTACAATAGTGAGATTATTGCATCATGATTCTAGAACTTTCTGAGTTTCTCATTGGTTTAATTGAGTATTATTACATCAGAATATCTAGGATTGCATGGAATGTTCTAGACTTTTGTTGGGGTATAAATACGTGTCGAAAAATCACTATCTATTTCTAGTTATATATTGCACGATCGTGAGTTTAGCGATAAAAAGTGTATAATGGCGACTTTGAAAGTGAAATTATCACAGATTGTATTGTAATAACAGTAGAGAATAATAATTTGTCTTGTCAATTTTGCTCTAAAGTAACTAAACCAGCCTGTCTGAACTTTGACGAAAAAGAGACAACTATTTAAAGCTCTGGATAAAACTGTCATAACAAACAGTGCTAAGAACATTTGTATAAATGTTTCATTTGTTTTAATGTATTATTTTAAAACAAGCGGACTATGTTGCTGTTTGTTTATAGTTGAAATTTATAGCCAACAGTTCACAGGCATCTACTGTAAAAGATCGAGCCTTACAAAACCTGAAAATGGCGAGCCAGCCAGGGTCGCCAATGGTAAACAGCAGTAGAAGATGATGTAAACAACAGCAGCAAAGAGGCATATATACACACACACAGCTGTAGTGGTGACGAAAATATTCTACAGGTTACAACCACACTATATGACCATGTCAATCGAATTTGATAGGTGGATAGAGAGGGTTGAGTGACTTGGGCTCAAAGATGGCGATCTACAAGAGTGTGATATACAACAATAAGATCTAGAGAGGGAGAGAAGAGTGTCAACAGAAGAGAGGAAAGGAGAGGCAGATAATAGAGGAAGAAAGAGAAATACTGAAAGAAGAATGTGAGCCTGAAACACAAGTACATAAAAAGAAAGAAGAAAAGGAGAAAGATAGGAGAGACTGGAAATATAGAAATTAAGAGCACAAATTGAGATTGTCAAGCTCACCCAACAGAAAGATGGAGGAGCCAACCCAAGTTGCCCAAATTTGATGAGCAGAAAGATGCCATAGATGCTTTCCTGGGGAAATATGAAAGATTCACCCAAAGTCAGAACTGGGGCAAAGGCGACTGGGCAATCTGTCTCAACTTTCCTCTCACAGGAAAAGACCTACAAGTGTATGTGGACATAACATCAAGAGATGCCATGGACTACGAAAAGTTAACCCTTTCCAGATGGGTCACGGATGAAAGGCCATATCATCACATTTGTTGACTCACAATCAAAATTTTATTGAACTACTATTTCATGAATTTATGTCAATAAGCCTGATATCACACTGTAGATTATAATTCAAATTTTAGTATTATATCTTACTGATTTTTAAATTTGGAAGTAAATATAAAAAAAAACACATATTTGATATGAATAACCAATCGGACCTCCCAGTAGCACAGCGGTATGTCTGCGGACTTAGAACGCTAGAATCCGGGTTTCGATACTCGTGGTGGGCAGAGCACAGATAGCCCATTGTGTAGCTTTGTGCTTAATTTCAAACAAACAATCGAAAGCTCAGAATGTCTCCCTAGTAGCTTTCTCAGCCATTTTAACGTTTTTAAACGCCATCTCTTTCTTTCGAACGAAGATTTCAAGGATGTAGGTTGTGTCTTTAGTCTGCTCAAAATGTCATATTTTTTTAGACTGAAATACAGCTTAGTTACTAAGCTTGATAAATTATTGTGGAATTCTATAGTACTGATATAGTAATTTATGATTTTATGATTATTCAACCGTATATATAAAACCTAAAAAAAATTATTTCGTTTCATATCCTCCACATGTAAAATTTTAAAAGGCTTAACAACCTATGTCAAGCAGCAACCAAATACAAAGGTCGTAACTGGAAGATATAATTGTATACTTTACTGTTCTGTGTTTTAAGAAAAGTAAGTTTAAGAACTTCTTTCTAAATAGCAATGATATATATATATATAATGTATAATAATTGAAATGTGACTGTATTTTACAAAATGCTTGTCTAATAAAAGACAGGTCACTTTGTAAAGACTAAAGGTCAGTTTTATATTATTGGATATGGTAACATGAGTGCACATGCGTCCCGTCATTGTAACTTCTGTATTGTTAGCCAGTCATGGCTGAAAGATGAATATAATAAAAATAATAAATATATATA